>NW_005843755.1:30563-47086 GCF_000455745.1 Alligator sinensis | reverse complement strand
TGCTATGCATCCAGAGAAGGAGATGGATTTATTCTCAGAGAAGAGAATTGCCAGCAGTTTGGGGACAACTACGAGGGTGAAGCAGATTTCCAAGAAGGACAAGTTCCTGAGGAAGAAGTACATGGGGCTAGAAAGGGCTGGGTCCACCATAGTAATGAGGATGATGAGGATATTTCCTAGGAGGCTCGTGACATAAATAACCAGAATCACCACAAAGAGCAGAAGCTGGGACTGCCTGAGAGTGGGGAACCCCAAGAGAATGAACTCAGTAACTACAGTTTGATTTGCCCAGATCATTTTTCCAAGTATCCAAAGTGTGGTGTTCAAATGAAAATGAGAGAGATTCTGCACTTTCTTAATGCGTCGGCCAGCCCAGGGATTCTGACGGGGGGGCACAGGTTTCACCAAAAACATAAACTTGCCATCCTAGGCAGAGCAAACTGCTTCTTTGGTTTTCCATTCAGGGCAATTCTGAATATTATTCAGGGTAGGTTACTCTTTGGACAGATGGAGTCTTAGGCTGTAGGTGGGTATATTTACTGATTGTGTGATCAGAGCCTTCATCTCTTGGCTTTCCCATGTCAGTTGTTCACTTATCAACTCGAAGTGGACTCAGGGTCTCCAAGGCTTGGTAAAGAAATATAGTCCCTAGCAAAGGACCTTACAGTTGTCCAGTATCATGGACATAATAGCAATGGTGAAAACCTTAAGCAATCAGCGTATGTCCTGAAAGGTAGAAAGAAAGCCAGGTAACATTTTAGCATCAATACAGATGCCTTAAAAATGCAATAATTACTCATTTTGGATTTTCATCATTATTTGAATGGAAAAAAATCTTTGTCTTGTTTTAACCAAATTTAAATTTATTTCTGTCTGTAAGAAAGTGGAGAGGGGAGGGTTGGAGAAATACCAACATTTTTAAAACCCCTAACTAGTTATTTTTTTTATATGGAAAAGCATTCACATTTTCTGAACAAAAAAATAGCACCTGTCTACATAAATAAAATATTTGTGCTGCCATTAAAAAATGCCTTGGGTAGGTTCAGTACTTTAGCATTATTCAAATCCTAGGCTAAGGTGCAGTCTACAGACAGTCACACACTTGCTTAACCTTTTTATTCTTAATAATCCTGCAGAATTCCATGGGGATAGTTGCAAAGGCAAGCTTAAGCAGATGATTTAAGGGTTTACACTACTTGGCTCCCAGTTGCCTTATAGAAAGAACAGCAAAATAACAATTGCCATTAAAATAAATGGCAAAACTCAAAACTTCAATAATGTCAGGTTTTCCCTCAGTATAACTACCTCTTTTTTCAATGTAGATACGAAAGATTTAAAATTATGTAATATAATCATGTTTATCCATTTAAGATGCTAAAATACTAGTCTTTACTATGACCACTTATGTACTAAAAGACAAAACTCAGGATAAAATAGATTACCATAACCAGGCAATAAAATTGGGCTGGAATTCTCCACAGATGTACTATCATTCAGCAAGTAAAGAATCTGATAATTTGAGAGTAATATGAACCTGAAATGTTGCTGAAATGTGTCAGTATAGAGATATATCAAAGAAGTACTTTCCAATTACAATATACAAAAATACATTGCAAATCCATGTATAAAATTTGATTTCACATCAGAGAACTAAAAGCAAGGTGGAGAACTTGCTTGTTTAATAAATTTTCCAATACAATTGATTTTGTGAATGTTCTGTTAAAACACACATCCTCATTTTAAAGAAATAACCCAGAAAGATGCTTTATTGATCATTCAGTGAAAAATTAAATAATTTGACTATTATTTGTAACAGCTCTTTTGGAAAAAGCTAAAGCAAATACTGCTTTAACTATTTCATTGCATGGGAATCTGAGAAGAGGTACATAATGATACTTGCATAATTACAACAGAGAACAACAGCTTGTATATAAACACTATTATGATTACAAGGAACACAGTACAACACAGTTGGTATTTAGATCAGGGTGATGCTGTCCTCTTTCCTAACACCACCCCACCCCTTTCTCCATCTATGCATCTGTCTCCCTGCCTGATGCATGATCAACATAAGTGGACAATACACTCATCATTTGCATTTGTCTCATATTCAAAGTTAGCTATTCTTACCATTCACTGCTATTTCCCCATACTTTTCTTGTGTTTAATAGATGGATTTAATTTGTGGCAGCTGTTCTGAATGCCATGGGTGGAAAGCTGAAAAAATCGCCTTGCAAAACTAAGGGGAACAGCCATGGTGTACTTAATGAAATTTCTAGTGCATTACTAACAAGCAGGAGACCTGACAGGCCAATAGCACTAAAGTGTCTCAAACCACATCCTGCTTAAAATACTCTTGCCTTTCACAACTCCTCCTCCATATCCAAGGGTGAGGTCTCTTGCTGCTTGCAACAACCTACATTATCCACTCCTGGCTTATAGCCACAGGAGAGCCCTGGAGCTCAGCTTGAAATGGTTTCAGCACTTACACTGAGCGTTATTATGGGCTAAAGGTTAATGTGGATGTAGCCACAATTAGTTACATGACTAAGTTGAGAAAATAGACAGACAGTTGGATGTTTATACTAATATTCAATCATACTGAGATCATAGAAAAGTAGAACTGGAAGGGACCTTCACAGATCACCCTCTGCCTGAGGCAGGATCATCCTAATACAAACACTCCAATAAAAATCCTTATCTAACCTATTCCTAGAACTGAACTATCAACCCAGTTGCACAGCTACAAAGCACAGCAGCCTAACCTGGCACATGTAAAGCAGTGGAAAGAGGGCTGCCAGCATCTTGCTTCTGTAAGGATTGTTAAAATGTGCTTAGCGATCCAAGGAAGAGGGTCATATCCCCATTGCAAAGAAAGGCAAAAACTCCAAATCTGTAGCAACAGGGCAGATACAAAAATCCTTCCTGGCCCCATGTCCCAATGTCAGAGGCTATCAGGCAGCCCAGCCCAGATTAATTGCCCAGCTGACCAAACATGCCAGAGGCTCCAACTGGTAGGCTCACGCCTGTTGGTGAACCAGCTGCACACTGTTTAGAATGATAGGAGAGTTGGACTGGAAGGAATGTCATGAAGACATTGAATTCCCCCGCTCCCCCAAGACAGGGTCAAGCCTAGTTAAGTCATCCCAACCCAATCTAACCTGCTTTTGAAAATTTCCAGGGGTGGAGATTTAGGTAGCCTGTTGCAATGCTTAACAACCCTTGTACTCAGAAAGTTGTTCCTAAACCTCCAACCTAAATTCCCTCTGTTACAGCTCCATTGCTCCTAGTCCTGTCCACTATAGCCATGTAGTCTTGCTGAATCTTCTTTGTAATCACCCTTCAGTTATTTGAAGGCTTATCAAATCAGCCCTCAGTCTTCTTGTCTGCAGTTCTTTCAGTTTGTCCTTATTAGTTCTGCTCCACAGGCCTCTAAGCATTTTATTTTTCTCCACTGGACTCCTTCTGCATCTTTCTTGAAGCATGGTCTAGGGTCTCTTGACTGGATGCTTGAGATAGATGGCAACCTCCCCACTTAAGTCTACCTGTGGCTGCAGATTGCAGGCCAGCCAACAGTTCTGCCTGAAGATGTTCTGTGAGTAGGCTTGGCCAGACTGTTGCTGAGAGATATTTAAAGGATCCCCAAGCTGCTGCAAAGTGGGGCAATAGCAGCGGGAGTAGCAGCACCAAATTCACCATCTGGATCTGTGCCTTTCTCACAGGAGAGAGCAGATCCAGTGATTTTACATGTGCAGGGGATTTTAATCTAGGTAGATCACAAGAGATGGTAGCGGATTTGTGAAAGTGAGCCAGAAGCACCTGTCATTTTAAATAGATAGTGCTATAAGCCAAGCTTTCTGTGTGGGGCTGCAGCAAAGGAGCACAGACTTGCCATTAGGAAACCTGTATGTGGCTGGGGAGCCACATGACCAAAAGGGGTGAGGCTTAGAGGGATATAAAGCAGGGCCTGAGGCAAAGTAGGCATTCTGACCCTGTAGGGGGAAAGAAGCAGAGCTCTGGGGAGGAGAGAGACCTGACTATATAAGGAGGCAGGGCATCAGACTGGGGAAGCTGCAGGGAGCCTTACACTACTAGGTAGCTGAAGAAAAGTGTTGTGAGACTTGGTTATTATAGCTGGTTGCTATGGCATGGTGTTCACCTGGGCTGGTGAGCATCTTGTTTGAGAGCAGATGCTCATATCTTTTAGTTTGTGTTTAAATACTGGAGGAGCAGATTGTGGCTTTAGGGGTAGAAGAGACCACTGAATGCCTCCTGGTTGTGCCCAGGATGGGCTGTGGAGATTTTGGAACGGCAAAGTAGCCAAGAAGTGGAGAAGGTTTTGTGGGTTGGTTTGTTAACTCTAAAAATGAGTCCACAGCAATGTGGGTAAGAGGAAGAGAGGACAACCCAAACATAAATAGTGATGGAGGAAGGATGAGTGCTCTTATTATCATTTTAATAATGACATTGATAGTGGTCTTCCTAAATGTGAACAGCATTTTAAGTAAGCAGATGTGGGAAAAGATTTAAATGGCTTTAGCATAGGTCAAACATGAATTGTTTTCCAGCAGTGTGGTGTGTGGTTTTTTTTTTTTTTTTTTCCAAATGGTGGAGGCCATAGTGTGGTTGAAGAGAGCTGGAGGTGGGAGCCCTCTTGATGATCAAGCCCATATGAAAACAAGCCAATAAGGGTGACAGTCTTAACTATGAACCTGAAGCTAGTGTTAGACAGTCATCCATAACATTTCCTCCTCCTGCAGAACATGATGGTGAAGGCTGCGGATGCAGAGGGGGATGCTTTAATGTTTGTACCCCTCTTGAAAGAAGCCAACCGAACTCTTTAGAAAAAAAATGGTGGTGTGTAGATTACCAGAGGAAAGTTGTGGCTAGTGGTGGGGGATTTTTAACTGTGTAATTGTGAAGGGAGACTAAGCAAGGGAGAGAAGCAGCAAGTGGTTTGGACTGCTCAAAGTGGAAGGAGGTTTTAAAGGGTAATGGTGGGTTTTGGGTGGTTTTTTGTTTTTAATATGTGGAGAAGTGAATGGGATTTTTCAATAATGGACACTAGAACAGGAGCACAATCAAGGATCAACTTTTTGTTTTTAATCTTGCCTGATTGTAAAGTGATTAACAAGGCAGCCACATCTATATTTTTAATGGATCACTTCTTGCTGAAAGTCCAGGTGGAAGCTGGGTTATGACATCAGAGGCTGGAGTGTATGGAAATCAAACATGCAAATATGAGAAGAGGAGGGAGTTAGTAAAGATTTTAGGTAGCGGTATAATGAGTGGCAAACGCTGAAAGCTACTATGTTGATGACGTGTATCCAAACATTTGAACAAGGTTCTTTGCTAGCCTAAATAAATCCAAGTTGCCTCTTCAGCCTGCAGCCACTTTGCCCTGTAAGATGAGACTAGACAAACTTGTTATGTGAATCTCAGCCCTTTGCAGCTGGGTTCCAGCCATGAGTCCTGCACCTTGTTACAAAAACACTTTAATTTGTGGAACAATATGCAAGGTTTGCAGGTCCTTTGTCTCTCTGGGTGCATCTACACCGGCAATTAATTTGACACCATGAACTCTGAGGCATTTTGAGCTGCAGTATGCTGTTCCCCAGCACAGCATTTACACATGAACACAGGACAACTGCGCTTTGAGCCAGAGTGGAGGGGGCCCCTGGCTGGCAGCAGGCTTTGTGGGGGGTGGGGGGCGGATCCAGGTGGCAGCATTGGGCGGCAGAGGAACTGGATGCTGCCCAAGGGTGTCTTTGAGCCAGAGTGGAGGGGGCCCCTGGCTGGCAGCAGGCATGGGGTAAGGGAGGCGGCTCCAGGTGGCAGCATTGGGCAGCAGACGAACCAGATGCTGTCCAATGGTGCCTTTCCTGAAGAGTCACATGGCTAGGTGGCAGGTAGGAGTCTGGCCCCCATCGGTCACGGACTAGGCATGTGTTTCAGCACAGTAGATGACTCTGACAGGAGTGGAGGGGGCCCCTGGCTGGCAGCAGGCATGGGGTAAGGGAGGCGGCTCCAGGTGGCAGCATTGGGCAGCAGACGAACCAGATGCTGTCCAATGGTGCCTTTCCTGAAGAGTCACATGGCTAGGTGGCAGGTAGGAGTCTGGCCCCCATCGGTCACGGACTAGGCATGTGTTTCAGCACAGTAGATGACTCTGACAGAACTGTCTTATGGTGGAGTTAGTTTATTGTGCCCTAATACCAGCACATGTGTAGACTGTGGCACTTTTTTACTGCAGCGCTAATTAGTCAGCTCTGCAGTGAAGTGCACATGTAGTTCAGAATTAGAGCGCATCTACCTATTTTATGAGGGACTATGTTCCAATTCCCAAATCCCTCGGTCGCCTGTTGGAGAGCATCCATAAGTGATACTTTCTATCGTTACATTTTCCCTAATAACAAAATGTACAAAAACAAATTAACACACAATTCCATTAATATCCATCTTCAGAGCAGTGGTCTGTTAGCATATCAGTCTGGAATGGCTCTCTCAATTTCCTATTTCCTCTTTTCTGCATCTCTTCAGAAAAAAAAAAATGGATGTTTCAGGAGGCTTCCAGGATCTGGTTACTTCATCAGTCTAAGAAGAATCTAATACAATTCCTGACTTGTTTTTGGTGGGAAGCTTTTCCTCCAAGTCCTGACAAGGTTGAATCCTTATACTGGAATCCAATTGATTTTTGCCTCTTGAGATATTCAAAGAACCATCTCCAGTTGGCAGAGGGATTTAGAACTGGCCATTTTGGCAAGGAGATGGCTAATAAAAGATGCCTGCCTGTTGCTTAGTGGAAGGAAACTTGCTGGCCTGGTCAGCATGGGGCCCTGTGGGGTGGGAGGGAGTGAAACTGAAATTTGAAAATAAACAGGATACAAACTAGAGGAGGGCAAATTGAGGTGAGCAGCCACAAAAAAAAAACCCTTAAAGGGGAATAGGAATGACTTAAGGTGGGGACTGCCCAATGAAGCCCTAGGTTTGGCTCGCCAGTGTGGGTCGGATAGAGAGAGATGCACCCAAACATGAAGGGGGGGTGGGGGGAGAGAACCCCACAAGGAGCAATAAGACCCAAATAACTAATTTTCTCTCTTATTTGTAAATTTTGTTTCACATTAATTTCATGCCATAGACTTCCCAAAGCAGCTAAGCATTTTCCCCTTTCCCTCCCATGTCCCTTTTCTATGTCTCCCATTCTGTTTTCCTCCACCCACCTCCCTGTCTGGATCCCTAGATGATCCCCAAGAGCAGGCTGAGGGAAGGGGATCCTGCCCATCTCCACTGCTGGTACTGCTGCTCCCCTGGCTTTATCTGGAGCAGGTCTGGAGTTCGTGCTGTCAACCAGGAAGAGATGCAGAAGTAGATGGGAAAGAAGGGGAATGGAAGGGGGTCAAACATGCTGCTGAGCATGGACGGGAGGGAATAGGGTATCGAGCTGGAGGAGGTAGGATTCTTATTTGATTCGTGGACATAAAATAGTCCCTGGCTACTAGGGCTGTGTGAAGCTTTGGGTGCTGATTTGATTTGGAGGCGATTTGGCCCAATTTGGATTCAGCCACCAAATCGAATCTAGAGACCAATTAAAAGGTCTGAATCAATTCAGGCAGTCTCTGCTCCCTGCAGCAGGGAGCTGGACCCAGATTCAATTTTGGTAAATAGCGGGCGGGGGAGAGGACCTAGATTATCCCTAGATAATGTTAATTGCTGTAGATTAATAAAAGTTGCTGAGCCAGACCCTAGTTAATGTAAATCTTTCATTCGAAGGATTAGTCATCCAACTATTATAAACTGGTCATTAGAATAAACAGGACTGATTCTTGGCTCTTGTATGCCATTGACTTCGATAGGAAAATACTGAATGACAACAGCAGAGGAGATGGTCCCTATACATATCAAAGATAAATGAGCTTTAACAAGGATCTTCACTTCTGCTGTGAAACTTGCCTATTGAATTGCTCACCTGACTCATTTACCATTTCAATTAGTTATATCAGACTTGCCTATGGTCTCCACTCCAGGACATCTTCTCCCCTTTATGCTCTGGTAGGGTATTGGTAGTAGACCAAGTAACAGGCCTAAAACTGAACAGGGAGATGATTATTCAAAAAACAGTGGGTTTCAATGCTGAGGAGTACATCCCTTCCATTCTCTTCTACTCTGCATGTGCCAAATACCAGAAATGAGGCCACTCACTGATCCCATTACCATTCTGTTGAACCATATGAATTGATTATCAACTCTTCTTAGGGCTTCCTTCACCTCTGTTTCTCGGGCTATAGATAATGGGATTGATCAGGGGAGTCAGGGCAGAGTAGAAGACAGAAAACACTTTGCTTAGGATTCTCAGTGCATTGCTTTTTGGTATCACATAAACCATAAATAAGGTCCCATTAAAAAGTGTAACATCCATGAGAGGGACATGTAGAAAATGCTTTCTGCCTCCCTGTACTGGAAAAGATTCTCAGAACTGTGGAAGTTAAGCAAATATAGGATACCACAGTTATTACAAATGAAAGAGGGATGTTTATGCAGGCAAGTATTAAGGTGGTCCATGTAATCACTGCAGGACAGATTAATTAGTGGGGTGAAATCACAAAAAATGGTCTATTTCATGGGCACCACAGAATGTCAATGGTGATTCTCAATAAAAGTGCATACCAGGAACCCACTCATCCAAGATCCACCTGCCAACTGAAGGAAAAGCCGACCATTCATGAGGGCTGCATAATATACAGGTTTACATATTGCTAAATATTGATCATAAGACACTGAGACTAAAAGATAACCTTCTGTAATTGCCAGAGCAGCAAAACAATACAAGTGGGTGATACAACAACAAACAGAAATGGCCCCATCCCTCCAAGCAAGACAAGTTTGCCAGGAAGAAGTACATGGAGCCAGGGTATGAAGGTGTTGATCAGCCACAACAAGTACAATGATGGTTCCCAGCCACAGTCACAAAGCAGATCACTAGAAACAGCAAGAAGAGTGGAATGTGTGTTTCATGGAGATCCCCAAATCCCAATAGGATGAATTCAGCTATGGATGTTTGATTGTTCATTTTTCTTTTCTCTATCAGGATTAGCTAGTGCAAGAAGAAATTTTAAGAAATAAAAATAAGTCAAAACAAAGCCAGAATATTTTTTTAACTATTTAAAAGATCCAAGCAGCTATCAAAATAAGTATTAATCTCCTCCTACCTATCTGAGTATTGTATTCTTTGTTTCTTACATATTTTTCAATAGAGTTATTAATCTCACAGCAAATCTGACCTCTGTCACATAGAATCCAATAACATGAATGACAATGATAGGAGTATGTGCTACAAAGCATCTTTCAGGATCACCTAATAAATGTGTAATGATATGGATATGGACTATTTTCAGGGCTGTGCTCTGAATCCTCTGTAACATTTTGACAGAGTTGGTACAAGTTTCAGTGCTCCTCCAGAAACGACATGGCTCTTGAGCAACATTCTGAGGCCAGAGTACACACAGGAGCACTCTGCTCGGTATCAAACCTAAATGGCCATGACACTCCAGCCTGAATGATCTGGTGCTCATTTATAGATGAGTTGAGACATAATAGCCTCTGGCACAGGTAGAAAGGAAATTAAAATTTGGGAGCTGCAGCAAGCCACTTCACCAGCTCTGCTACTGTTCAGTTTAACAAGTCATCTTTTATTGTTTGTTACTGACTTCCTTGTATCAGAAGTAGTACCAATACAGTGAATCCACAGTTTAAATACACACTGTTAGACCCCGACTCCATGCGGCGCCCAACGACTAGGGAGACAACGGTCCAATTACCCATGGATCCTGTTGTTTATTAGCCAGAGTAGAGCAGGAAGCAAACACCAGCACACATTGCTTGCAAAGGCTTTATTCGGAAAGGAGACAGCTTCGGGCCAGCTCCCTCACCGATAGAATACGGGGAACTGCAATGAACAATAGTTTTTTCCATATTTATATACTTTGGTTTATGCTTATTACTATTCATTCTACCCTTAGTCCTCCTCTGTTCCACCTATTTCTCCTCCCATCTCAAGCTTTGCCTCTGTTTACTGTTTGCTTCATTAGCATGGAATTGCCTATGCATTTTACTCATTTACATGTCTTTTGCTATGAACGCATGTGGAAGACCTTGATTCCTGCTCTTCAGTCAATGGGCAGACTTTGACCAAAGCTTCTGGAGGCTTCTATAAAAATCACCATCCACCTTTTTGCATATGTTCATCTTGGATTCTGTTACCAATTACGTGTTGTTTTCCACATTCCAGTCTGTTTTTCTGTCTTAGGTTGTACCATCTTCCACCTTTTTTGGGCCTCTGTATCTTATCTCGTTCCTCACTGTAGCTGGTTCACAGCACACAGACTCACACAGATTCACTTGCTGGTTTTCCCTCAGAAAATGGTTGACACAGTTAAAATGGTTACTTAGCATAAGCAAATGGATGGCTTAGATATCATTCTGCCTTGTGGTCAGCAGCTCTACTAGGTCACAGATCATGCCTTTATTCAGCTGTAAATCCAATGCTCCCTAATAATCCAAATATTGTCACCTTAACACTCCTTCACAGGATTAGTATAGGCAGCAAAAGAGATTCTCCAGAGGTCATCACTTTTTCCAGACAATACACCTCTTGGGCATGGCAAGGTAGATGGTGCTTTTGTGTTACTCAGACAAAGTACTGACCTTTTTGCCCATCATTGGAAATGAGTGGGAGAGTGCTCAGGCTACTTGTTTTCTAGCATGGGACTGAGCCAGGAACTGGGCCGATGGTACTATCAAGATATTCTTTGCTTTTTTATTGGCATGAATATACAGCTGAATTGCAATGATTTTTATAAATGCAGCATATATACACAAAAACGTGTGGGGGGGAGGAAACAAAAGATAACAATAAATCAAACAATTCAGTAGCCTTTTTTATTTTTGGCATGGCTGAACTCTGTGAGGTTATGGAGGTGATTCTTTACGTGATGTATCATTTTTGTAGCCACTCTTTAGGTATTTCATAGCTTATCAAGAAGTTTTGATTTACATTTTATAATTAAGCATAGTTGACATGACAATTACGTATAGTAGCATTTTACAAACTTAGTAAAACACAATTACTATACATAACACAGCTAAGCTTGATTTCTTTTGGGCAAACTTCTTCAATAATGATTTCATCCTGTAGAATAGAAGAACAAAAAGTGTATGTGTGGGGGGGTGTTATCTCTCAGCTGTGTGTTCTTGGGGAACCCTGGCACAGGACACAGTCTGTCTGACTCACAAAGAATCCCCCCCCCACCCTAGAGAAAACTGATTAAGATGCAGTGAGAGACACACCTAAGACCCTCCAGATAAGGGTGACAAGAGTGAAACAACTCCCCTAGGTCTCGTTTGCATCAGAGATGGAAACAGATGACCATTCATTTACATGAGAAATGGAAAACAGAAAGCCTGAAGCAGAGACTGCAGTGAATTCTGGGAGAGCAGGAGAGCACTGCATGATGCGGAATCTGTGCTCCAAATGCTAATCAACCCACGTTCACACACACCCAGCTCAGCATTTATCATACCAGTTCTAACCTGGATTTATAAAGGACTCCCCCCAACCCCCCGCCCACACACACACCTCTAAGTTTAATAGGCATCTCGGGCCGTACATTCCCCGGTCCCACTATGGGAGGCCTATTTAAACTTGATTGACTAAAACTTGCTTCGCTGGGTTAGGAAATGCTGAGGCAAGAGACCTAGTCAAAGCGGGTATGGGCAACATTTGAACACTGGTAAAGGGGTTCATTAGAGAATCCAGCCCATTGGAGCCCCAACCACAAGTGTGGTCATACTTTTCCCAGGACAACTGGTGGAAGTCCTCCTGCCCAAGGGTTATAAACACTCCAATAATGCCTTAAGTCTGTTAAAAGACTATAGTAAGATCTGGAAAAGTCATGCTAAGCTGAGGCTTGTTCACAACAAGTACAAATCCAAAACCCGATGCTGCAAGCTATCTATTGTTTCTGAAAAAAAAACATGAGATATCCCATCAGGATATCTGCTATCCATAGGAATTTCAAGCTGGCTCCCAAGCCGTGAAATTCTGGTTACTCCCTAACCTTAGGTGTTTCCTGATTATCAATCAGTTTATTGAGATGTTCCAAACCAGATAACCCCTTGCAAATAGAAAAGACAATGATTTACACTATTGAGGATGCTTTGAAGCAGCTGAACTGAGGGTACAAAAATCTGTAAAAAAGCAGCACTTTGACTGCTTCAGGAAGAAAAATCTTGCTGATACCATCCACTGTTCTTCCTGAGAGTCTGGAAGAAACATATTGTCTCCCTTCAAGGATTGTGCTTTACCTGTCAGCTTTGCAACCTGAGTACCTTGGACTGGTGAGATCCCAGCACTTTCTCTCTCTTTTCTCTCTAGGCATACATTTCTGGACCTGAACTGTACTAGTTAAGCTTGATCCAAGTTTCCCTAAATACTTAGTGAAACCAGGGTAGTACTGTAATTGTTTGTGTTTGTTTTTCCTTTGCATGTCTGTTACTATTAGTATCATTATATATATTTCATATACTTAGCAATAAATAATTTTTATAGTCAGACTGGTTGTAACTGGGTATATTTTTCCTTCTCTACTTCTCCTTCCTCACTTGCTCTGCAGCAACACTTCTTTTACCTAAGCCAAAGATCCCTGCGAAGCCCCAAAATACTGTGGGGTCTGCTTATCAAGAGGCTAAAGATTGGGACATGCTGAGTTTGAAACACATAAGGGGATCAGCTTGTATAGGCTGGTTGACCCAGTTCGGCTCAGACGTGCCCTGATAAACTGAATGCTGCCCCATGAGGGCATCAGCTGGACACCCAGCTGGATGCAGAGGTATTCTGTTCACCTGTGTGCTTGTGTCTGACTGCAGTTTATTGTTGCTCTGATGAACTGATTCTTGGCATATGAGGTGTCAGCCTGTCCATGCTGATCAACCCATCCAGGTCAGGTCTGTCACATTAATGTGTGTGTTTGTGTGTGTATGACTGATTCGGTGACTGGAGGAACCCAGCCCCATGGAAACCGAGTCCTGCAAGATAGCTCCATTGTGGGGGAGGACTTGCAGAATGAAGAGATACAGCTCCGTATAGTAACACAAGCAGCACATTCATAGAATTACCAAGACCCTAGAAATGTGTCCCTAATAAATGAGCACACCACAAGGTAATGGGCGAATCTGGTAACAAGGGCTCACCCCTTTTGGTTAGTTTATTCTTAAACTCATACACTTGGGGCTGGCTTTGCTTCCTTTATAGCCAGGTTGGCACTTATTCAAAAGTATTCCCTTCTTTCTTGCACCTTGCAGAGGCTGATTTTACAGCAGTGCTCTTCTCTTAAAGTAGTGAGTGTTTCATGCCACATATCTCTCTTTTGTTTCTTGAATCAAGGGTTTTTCTGTTGGAGTATGCTCCCCTTAGCTTTTTGTTAATGAAGAATAACTCACATGGAGGTGGGAGTGAGGGTTTTAAGACATTTTATATTTGCTTTTGCCTATTCCTTAGGGTGGTTATTATGGAGCATTTTGCAGAGCCTACCCTGCTATAGGTAGCTTTACTACACTAACTACACTTAGGAGGGTAGCAGTTTTAGGTTATACTTAGGATTGAACTTTTTACTCTCCTGCTTCTTGGGTTTTTTTTTTTTACTTCTTATAGTCACAGTCTCTGACTTTTGGGCTTCTTGGCCCCCCCTCAGCTCAGTTGAGATTGCAGGTTCCCAGCTCTGGCAGCTCTAATGGTGATTTTTTTTTTTCTTTGTGTGCCCCTTCTCTGGACTGCCGGATTACTTGGTCTTTTAGGGTTGTGCTGACTTTTTATTAGATTTTTCTTTCTCTAACAGCTTTCTAGAATCCTAACATTTTTTTCTAGGTTTCACTTAACTTTTAGTTTTTCTTTCCTTAACAGATCTTAACTATAACCCTTTTTGGGCTACAGGTTTTACAATCTGTTCTCATCAATGGCCCCTTCTTACCTTGCTCTCTGCAAACTAATTTATCTATGAAATCTCTCTCTCTTACAGCTGTACAGCTCAACAAGTCTCACCCCAGGGCTAAGAAAGTTCCCTCGAAATACTGTGGGTGACAAATTACACACTACACACAATCCCTTCAAGAAAACTCTTCCTACTCTAAAAAGAAAATTTTAAACTACGCCTCTGCAGAAAAAAATAAAACACGCCTCTGATAAGCTTACTCCTTTTTCCCTCCTCAGAGTAACTCGAATTAATTCTGGGCACTGATCTCTATTTCCACAGCTGTTAACAATCTTTATCTCTTTTAGGCTTTTCACTGTTCCTGGATAAGCAGGGGGGAGAGAACCAAGTTTCTCTTTTCACTTCTAATCACACATTCTCTGCCACTGTGTGAACAGATGTCTATTAACATACCTTGTTTTTTTTGTGATACTTTGCTTCTATTTTGTGATACACACAGGATTCTAGAGTATCTCTCTTACATTTCCTAACTGTGTTTGATCTCTTGTGAAGCGGTACTGCTTGCTTAACACTTTTTTTTGTTAAATCCTGCACCGGCAACTTACACATTATAAACTCCACAGCAAACACACACCTGTGTTCCAGCTGCCTGTGGAGGGTTCAGGATTGAGAGTATGGTCAGGGGTAGAAAGGTAAGAAAGGTTTATTGACTTAACAAAAACACAACTACATGTAGTAACAAGACAAACAATGACATAAGAAAGCAATTCGCATTGGCAACTTAATGGCAGTCCCCTCTGATGCCTGATACACAGCAAGCTTCTCTTTCCACAGAATTCAGTGAAGGCAGGTGTCCCTGAAAAACGCTGTCCGAGGAGTACCGGGAAGGACCCTGGAATGCAGTCCTTGGGCTCCACGAGGTCCATGGGCCCACAGATCCAGGCAACAGCTAACTAATCCTTTTTACACAGCTGTATCTTTCTTCTGAATGGTTTCCAGATATTCCAGCCAATTTAAAGCTTCTGAATGGTTCTGATAATGTACAACCACTCAGATTTCTTTTACTTCAACTGTCCTTAGACTGACCAATAGCAGTACAAGCCTTGAATTCCTTTGATAAGGTAATTTTATAGATTCATAGATGTTAGGGTGGGAAGGGTCCTCAATAGATCATTGAGTCCGACCCCTGCATAGGCAGGATAGAGTGCTGGGTTTAGATGACCCCAGCTAGATGCCTATCTAACCTCCTCTTGAAGACCCCCAGGGTAGGGGAGAGCACCACCTCCCTTGGGAGCCCATTCCAGACCTTGGCGACTCTAACTGTGAAGAAGTTCTTCCAAATGTCTAGTCTAAATCTGCTCTCTACTAGCTTATAGCGATTACTTCTTGTAACCCCCAGAGGTGCCTTGGTGAGTAAAGCCTCAACAATTCCCTTCTGTGCCCCCGTGATGAACCTCTTGCGGAGGCCGAAGAGGTCCAGGTGCCCTACACTCTCCTCATAGGGCTTGGCCTGCAATCCCTTAACCATACTTGTGGCCTTCTCTGGACCCTCTCCAGGTTATCCACATCCCTCTTGAAGTGCGGTGCCCAAAATTGCACGCAGTATTCCAACTGCAGTCTAACCAGCACCCGATAGAGGGGAAGTATCACCTCCTTGGTTCTGGTCGTCATGCATCTGCTAAGGCACGATAAAGTGCCATTAGCTTTTCTGATGACTTCGTCAGACTGATGACTCATGTTCATCTTGGCGTCCACTAGGACTCCAAGATCCCTTTCCGCTTCCGTGCCTCCAAGCAGGTCATTTCCTAGGCAATAGGTATGGTGGACATTTTTCCTCCCTAGGTGCCGCACTTTGCATTTCTCCTTGTTGAACTGCATTCTGTTGTTTTCTGCCCATTTGTCCCACTTGTTCAGGTCTGCTTGTAGTTGTTCCCTGCCCTCCGGCGTGTCCACTTCTCCCTACAGTTTTGTGTCATCCCTAAACTTGGACAGAGTGCACTTCACTCCCTCGTTCAAGTTGCTGATGAAGACATTGAAGAGTATCGGTCCAAGGACTGAGCCCTGCGGGACCCCACTGCCCGCACCCTTCTAGGTCGATACCGACCTGTCCACTACGACTCTCTGGGTGCGACCCTCTAGCCAATTAGCGACCCATCGGACTGTGCAGTCATCCAAGTCAGAGCCTCTTAACTAGTTCACCAGTATGGGGTGGGATACTGTATCGAAGGCCTTCCTGAAGACTAAGTAAACAACATCTACCCCTACTCCTGCATCCAGGTGTTTCGTAACCTGGTCATAAAAAGAGACTAGATTAGTCAGGCATGATCCACCTGCTACAAACCTGTGCTGGTTTCCCCTCAGCATAATTTTTCCTGCCAGGCTCTCACAAATGTGAGCCTTGATAACTTTTTCAAAGACTTTGCAAAGGATGGAGGTGAGACTGACTGGCCTATAGTTGCCTGTGTCCTCCTTCCTCCCCTTCTTGAAAATGGGGACCACATTGGCCCTTTTCCAGTCTTCCGGGACCTGGCCCGTATGCCA
>NW_005843755.1:17151-30497 GCF_000455745.1 Alligator sinensis | reverse complement strand
CCCCTCACTTAGGAACACTGAGGCAAAGAACTCGTTGAGGAGTTCAGGCTTGTCCCCCCTGTCCATCACCAATTGCTTCTGCCCATTTAGTAGAGGTCCTATTCCACCCTGGGCCTTCCTTTTACTCCCTATATATCTAAAAAAACATTTTTTTGTTATCCTTAACTTGGGATGCCATCCTCAGCTCCATGGTAGCTTTGGCCTGTCTAACTGCCTCCCTACAAGCGCGAGCAGAGGAGGTACACTCCTCTTTAGTAATCTCTCCCCATTTCCACTTTTTATATGCCCCCCTTTTAGCCCATAGACTGCACTGGATTTCTCTGGTCAGCCAAGGAAGCCTCTTGGCCTCTTTCCCCTTTTTCCCGGATCAGGATTGTCTCCCTCGTGCCCAAAGGGCCTTACTATGCCACAGGGCCTTACTACTTCAAGGCTTTGCTAAATTTACTAGGCCTTACTTTATACAAGCCCTCACTACATCTTAAACTTTAATTAGGCTCTTAGCAACAACATACAGCCTAATATGTAAACAAATATAGAAAAACACTTGGCCTGATCTTCATAGGGCCTTCAGCAAGCACCTGTATCACACAGACATAATTTCAGCTGTCACACTCCATCCCTTGCTTGCTGAAGCACTATGATAGCTAAAATTAAAATGCAAAAGCCACATGCGCTACATCGGGAAATAGGGAGGGATCTGTAAATTTAAACTTGCATAGCATGAACAGATTTACAACAACAATGATTAAAACACTATTTAGCTGTTGCCACTAGGGCAATGCAGAATATTATGATGCTCAAGATGGTTAACTATGTAGTTGAGGTGGCACTTGGTGACACATGAATAGAACAGATTACATCATACCATTTACATGGCTCGGGCACGTTAACAGCCAGACTGATGATTCATCCGCCCTCTCGAGCAAGGAGAGCCAACTGAATGCCTTGTCGAGTATTTGCCTCAAGGCTTTGCAACTTATTTTTTGCTTTATTTTAGTTTTTTAACCGTGGCATGTTTACATTCCATACCCATGAAGTAGGTATCGTAAAGTTGAGAGATATAGTCTCCGAGGAAATTTCTGGCCATTTTAGAGTGATAGTACAATTACTCAATTGCAGTAGAGCAACGGCTCCACTTTTAGCTCCTAAGCAACACGAATTGCATAAAAGTTCAGGTGGTACCTTTTCACCATGCCTCTGTGTAGGTATCATTCACAAACCATGTAATAACTTTGTTCCAACCTGTAATGAGCTTTCCCAACTGGTGGGCTTTACATCTTTGCTGAAGAGTGTTGTCAGCCATAGGAATGGGAGGGGAGATTCTCCCATAAACGGAGTGGCGCGAGAGGCTGAACAGATGCAGAATGTACTACTGGGGACACAAACTCAGGAACGTTGAGCTCAACGGGGTTCCCCTCAGGAAGTATGTAACAACAAACTTCCAAACGAGCAGAGCTACAACAATCACCTCCTCTCCCACAGTTAGCCATTCCAGCTTTCAGGTAAGAAATGAATCCAAGATAATAACTGGTACAACAGGTGCAGTGGCAGTTACCACCTTGCCAGTCAACTATCTTCTACTCAGAGACCAGGAATTCACTTGCTCCGGGTGGTGGGTTTCTTCTAGTATGGATACTGCAGCCGGACTATGTGAAGGCCATCTGAACACATTTCCAGGGGATGCTCTTCAGGGTCAGGCCACTCCTTGAGGTCTTCCAGAGCAAGTTCATTAATATCTGGGTAATAAGAAGGATAGTAGACATGCCCTACCCAGGAAACACAATAAGGCATTAATAAAAAGAGTATATTCATAACAGTCCAACACTTCATGGTGCCAGTCAATTTAGACTGACCGGTGACAGAGCAGGACTCGTCTTCAGTGGCAGGCTCAATTAGAAATGGTTATGGCTGCACTTGAGGATGCTTCACTACTACCCAATTTCCTGCCTGGAGCTTTCCCGGGTCACCACCCCTAGGTCACTCTACTGTCGGCTCCCAGGGACCACCCAATCCAAAGGCTTGTTGCGTGGGGCTACCTCCTGGATGGGGTCGGTTATTGGCCCTATTGATAGCTTGATTCAGGTGCAAATCCCAGCCTACCTGCAAATTGCATTTGAGGATGCCATTGGCTTACTCTACCAATCCATTACACTGTGGATGGTATGGGAAGTGATATGTCCATCACATGCTATGTTTCATGGTTTAGTCATACGCAAGATGATTGTGGAAGTGAGGGCCATTATTGCTCAGTAGTTCTATAGGTGGTGGATACACATCTAGCAAAGTTTTTAGTGCTGCACAAGTGTCCTGGGCTGTAGCTGTCACTGAGGTGAACATTATTTCTGTTAAAACTTTTACAGCTACAAACACAAAGCATCACAACATGTCTTTGATACTAATGGATTCTATCCATGCAGGCTTATAACTCTGGATGCTTTCTGTCAAGCCTGGTTGTGATGGGATGGCAGCCATCAAGGTGTCACTATTAATATTTAAAGCTCAAAATTCAATAGTCAACTGCCACCCTCCATTTGGCTTGCACACTGGCCACACTGGATTGCTATACGGAGAGTGGGTTCAAATAGTAGTCTCATCTTTTAACTGTTGGCTTATAATGCACTGGATAGGTTGTGTGGTCTCAGGGCAAGTTTGATACTGGGGTCTGTGTACTCCTTTCATGGAAGGCAGGGTTAGTGGGATCATGCTACATCGAGTTACAACTGTTATAACCGTTCCTTCTGGTTCTTGGTGAGGCACTGTGCACCCAAAGTGCCAATTCTTTTGTTCAATGGCAAACTGCTCTCCTCTTAGTACATTAAGTCCCAGTAAGCTAGGTCCCCCTTTAATTGTTACTGTGGCCACTGTTACCTTAGAGCCATTAGATAACGTGAAGGTTGCTCGGACTAGATGTCCTGTTCATCTGGTGCCTCCAACTCTAATTACTTGATAAGGGGTTCCTTTCTCCCCTTTCCAATCTGCGGAATCTAAAATTCAAATCTTGGCACCCGTGTTTAATAGCGTATCAATTGACTTTTCACTTTTACCTAATTGAATCTGTACAGGTATCCGAATTAAAGGGCTAATATTAACTTTAGATACCGGTCCTCAGCCTGCTACTACCCCCATTGTGGCTCCTTTCTTTGGGGGTTGGGCTGGCCGGACCCCTTAGGCCATGTGATCAGGTGGGGTAAAAGCTGGTGGCCCGCATGTGCCTGGGAAAATGTTGACAGTTTTGCTCTCAGGGCAGAGAATCTCTCCGGTCACACAGTTGGTGGTGCAGAAGGCTCTGCTTTTGGTCTTGCCCTTTTGCTAAAGTGTTTATCCCTCAGTCCTTGCAAGGGGTTGATGGGCAGTCTATTGATTTGCACTTCATTGCAACAGGCAGCTAACAAGTCTTTCCATATTTTTGCTTGCGGAGTTTTGGCTCGGCCTTTCCCAGCTTTTATCAACAATTCAGGAAGGTCAGGGGGTTTATCTTTTACTGAGGTGACTGCCATGGCCTTGGCAGTTTTCATTGGCTTGGTTAGCCTTGGCTTCTGCAAAATGGGTAGAACCTGCACTAATTGCTGGATCGCATCTCTTACCAGGTGATTCACAGTCTCTGGCTACAAGGACAACAAGACTGAGGTGCACTCTTTTGGTGGTTGCCGGCAAAACCTCCTCCACAGCAGTGCTGTCACAACTTCTGCATCTGGCATGTGAGTCCAAACCGCTGTACAAATGATTTCAGTAAGTGATAACGGACACAAGCACCGGACAGCCTCTTAAATTGGCCCATGCTCAAGAAACAGGATTAAGCTCTTCTTTTATCTTCTATATTACCATAACTGGCTGCAGTGGCTTGGAGCGCAGCAGAAAACAAAGTAACATTTTCATCACTTCTTGCAAACTGATTTAACTGGAGCTCAGGGCACAGAACCATTTGGGCTGCTTCGGCTCTATTCACTGAAAGTGCAAATGCCCCTTCACTATACATTTGAACTATCCAGTCTATTACCGGCTTTCCTGGCTTGAACTTATGCTGCTTTTGAATATTTTTAATCTTTGCACAGGTAAAGGAATGCAGCTCTGTTTGGGGATTCTCTCCTTGCAGCCTTGAATGAGTTATCGCCATGGGTAAAAATTGGCTGAGTTTCTCCCTCGGGGCGGGGAAGGCCTGGCTAGGTTCTTCTCTCTGGGCAGGAACATACAGAGTTGTTTCAGCACCAGGCTCATTCTAAATCTCCTCCTTTGATCTTCCCAGAGCTTAACTTTTGGTTTATCTCTATATAGACACTTGTGGGAGGATGACTCCACAGCCTGAGCTAACTGCACTTTCTTCTGGGGGGGAGCGGCCACACGTGGGATAATAATTTTTCCTTCCTTCCATTTTAATGTTTCCAAGCAGCTCTGTGCATCTCGCATCTCGCACAGCCTTGCACGCCACGCTGTTGGAATTTCTCACATCTTCTAACTCCTTACTCAGCCGGGTGACTTCTTCCCGGAGCTGGGCATTCTCTTCAGCACCTAACTGCAGGCATGTTGTGAGCAGCCACAACAGACACCCCTTCCTGGGTATGGTTGCCGGGTGACCCCAGGCAGGTCTCAACCTATCCTTATCCCAGCTAGGATTCTCCATCCCCATTACCTCCTTAAGCAAAGCTACTAATGGGGCCCACGCAACTCCCTCCATTCTGACCTTTCTCCCCAGACCAGAGCCTCTCAAACCTGTTCATGATGCAAATTTATGTCCCAGGTGCCTGTGAAGGGTTCAGGATTGAGAGTATGGTCAGGGGTAGAAAGGTAAGAAAGATTTATTGACTTAACAAAAACACAACTACGCGTAGTAACAAGACAAACAACGACAGACAAAAGCAATTCATGTTGGCAACTTATTGGCAGTCCCCTCTGATGCCTGATACATAGCAAGCTTCTCTTTCCACAAAGTTCAGTGAAGTCAGGTGTCCCTGAACAACGTTGTCCAAGGGGTACCGGGAAGGACCCTGGAATGCAGTCCTTGTGCTCCTCGAGGTCCACGGGCCCATGGATCCAGGCAACAGCTAACTAATCCTTTTCACAGAGCTGTATCTTCCTTCTGAATGTTTCTGATAACATACAACCACTCAGATCCTTTTACTTGAACTGTCCTTAGACTGACCAATTAGCAGTACAAGCCTTGCATTCTTTTATAAGGTAATTTTAACTATGTCACAGGGCTTTACTACTTCTAGGCTTTGCTAAATTTACTAGGCCTTACGGAGAGAGTCACACACACACAGGCTGGGGCCAATTATCGCTTTATTGTTTGCAAACAAGTTCGACAAGGGAGCTTAATGCTCAAATCCGTGTCGACCCCCAGTTTCTCTCGGGGTTACACTTTTATAGCTTACATAAACAAAGGGCTACAACGTGTCATGCAACTATTGGCAGTACCGCAATTTCCTTGTTGTTATGTCTTATCTTATGGGCTAGGCTTAGTTTGCTATTGGTTGATCTCTCCTGTTAAGTTTAGTGCATGCGTATTTCAAAAGCAGAACTGCAGCAAAAAGTTCTGTCGCATGTGCAGAGGAAAAGGGGAACTACGGCAAAGTTAGTGTCTTTTAGTAATCTTATACCTTAGTGTAACTTCAGGGCATTATGCAAGTATGGCTATAAAATGCAGAGCAAGCAGGAAGGAAAAAGAAACCCACAACTCAGACGTTAGGCCTTGCGCTTTCTACACAAGGGATCATGAGGGCCTCATACAGCTATTACTCAACTGAGGTCCAGGTTATAATGTATTTTTATCACAAAGCCAAACAGTTCTCAGCTGTGAAGCCTTTGTGTAGTGAGATGAGACATTTTTATCATACAGCTGTTATACAAACGTTATTGTAAAATCATAATGACTAGATTATAACATATTTTTATTACAGCAACAACATATATCTTAATATCTAAACAAATATAGAAAAACACTTGGTCTACTCTTCATAGGGCCTTCAGCAAGCACCTGCATCACACAGACATAATTTCAGCTGTTCCACATCCGCTTTTGTTCTTTCTGCACACAAAGCTGTAATTATTTCTTCCCAGGTATTTTAGAGTTAAAGGACCCTGTTCATTCACACAGCCTTTCTAGCAGAAAGCTGACTCTTTGCTTTTTAGCTTCCAATTGTAAACACAACAGGAAGTTCTTGCTTAATTCTAAGCAGACTACAACATATACTTCCACAGCATATATTCCTGCCCACTACTGCGCCTGAGCTGGACAAATGAAGTCTCCTGGTTAGCAGTAACAAACAACACCTCCTGCACAATACTTATAACTTTGGTTACTTCCTATATAATTTTACCTTCCTACAAGTTTCAGCTAACCCCTCTAAAACAGATCACTCTGCATCAAGAAATTCCCTGATTAGTCAGATTACTACTCTTGTGTCCTGGGGGAGTTGTTGGGTGGGCACAACTTTTAGACTGAGTACAACACCTGCTAGTCAATAATAGGCTAATGTATTGATACAGAGCAAGAATAAAAATAAAAAAAACAAAACAAAAAAAATGATACAGACAATTACACACTTCTATATCTTCTATGTTTAGGGCTATCAGAGTTAAGGTACATCCAGCCAGAAAGCAGGGTTTACTTTGAAGTTCTCTCTTAGGTGTCAGCAGTCTAGAGGTGGAATCTTGAGCACTCCAAGTTAAAGCTTGGAGGGCAGTTGCTTTATTTAAAGTTCCCTCAACCCAACCCAGGGCTGTAATCCAAGCCAGGATAGATGGACTCTCCTGGGGCCCCATTCCA
The DNA here is from genome assembly GCF_000455745.1 of Alligator sinensis. NCBI lineage: Eukaryota > Metazoa > Chordata > Crocodylia > Alligatoridae > Alligator > Alligator sinensis. Next base: position 23,734 of record NW_005843755.1, on the reverse strand, counting down.
TTTCACCCAACTCACAAAAAAAACCACTGAGGTCACCCTGACCCCCCTCCCCCCGCCCACACACACACAGAGAGGAAAAACCTCTGAACCCACTGCCATGCTACTGGGGAAAGGTAAAAGGCATAATACAATAGCTGAGACAGCCTAAGAGAACTTAGTATACTCGAGGCGACCCAGGCCCAATAGAACCCAGTACATCTGCTAGGCCTTACCCTGGCAGAATCAGGATAATCAGTCCCCCCACAAATGTGTGTTGAATCCTGCCAATTATGCCAAGATATTAGACCCTGACTCCATGTGGCACCCAACAACTAGGGAGACAACAGTCCAATTACTTGTGGATCCTGTTACTCATTAGCCAGAGCAGAGCAGGGAGCAAACACCAGCACACATTGCTCGCAACAGCTTTTTATTAGAATGGAGACAGCTTTGGACTAGCTCCCACACCAACAGTGTTGGGGATAACTTTTTATATATATGGTAGACAGGCCAACTAGAAGGGAAGATCTTCTCTACTTGCTGCTCACAAACTGGGAGAAATTGGCTGGAATACGTGAAGTTGGGAGATATCTTGGGTGACAGTGGTCATCATGGCATGATAGAGAGCAAGATCTGAAGGGGAATCAGAGCAACAGAAGAAGGACACTGATATTTACAGGATGTCCCCCATGCCCTAAAATCTAGCCTAATGCTGACAGTATCATCACTGATCCCATAGTGAGACAGTGCATCTGGACCTGCCCCATGGAGAGTGGCACTTCCCAGAGAGGTGGCTGCTCCATATTTAGCGTAAGAGGGACTAGGTTCAAGAAGAGGGATCTGGCGTCCACTGTCTCTCTGCTCACCTTAGACTCTTCCCGGGTGTTTTTTTTTCTTCTCCCTGAAGAGTCCCCAGCCTGGTGTTAGCTGGTTGGTTTGGTCCTGCTGTCTTATTTTATTCTGAAGTTTGCACAGATTATTAAAGGGGAGTGTTCCCACTTTATTCAGGGGTTATAGGAGAATTCAGTCTTCCCTCAGCTGCAGTAGTGACAAGGTTCTCCATAGAGACCACAGGTGCTAATGATGACTTTAAAATGCCTGGGATTTGGGGAATTATTACATTCTGCCTGTCAGGGGAGTGAAGGTATGCATACATTTAACTGTGGGTGAAGCCATCTTTGAATAACTGATGGAAGCTTCCACATTGTAGAACTTAATTGTAGAATGTGGGATCTCATGGCAGGGCTTAATTATTGAGACATCTCTTGGAAGGGAAACAGCAGGGCACAAGCAGTCTGGCAGATTATGGAGAGTGTTGGGGATAACTTCTGATATACATGGGAGACAGGCCAACTAGAAGGGAAGTACTTCTTGACTTGCTGCTCAACAAACGGGGAGAAATTGGCTGAATACATGAAGTTGGGAGATACCTTGGGTGACAGTGATCATCATGGCATGATAGAGAGCAAGATCTGAAGGGGAATGAGAGCAACAGAATAAGGACACTGATTTCAGAAAAGCTGACTTGAGCAGACTTGGGGAATTTGTGGGCAGGATCCCCTGAGAGGCTAGTCTTAGAGGAAAAGGAGTTCAGGAGAGTTTGTGGGGCTCCAAGGAGGTCTTCTTAAGAGCAAGCTATTTTGAGGCAACAGAAAAATGGGAAGTGTAATAGAAGATCAGCCGGGCTATACAACAGTCTCTTCAGGGAGTTGAACTTAAAAAGGAAACCCATAAAACATGTAAAATTGGTAATCGTACTAGGGAAGAGTATAAAGTATGACATGGGCATGCAGGAAGAGAACTAGGAATACCAAAGTACAATTTGAGGTGCAGCTGGCAAGGAGCATAAAAATCAATAAAAAGGGATTCCATTGGTATGTCAAAAGTAAAGAGGAAGACCAGAGTAACCATAAATCCCTTACTGAATGCAAAAGGCAATCTAGCCACAGATGATTCAGTGAAGGCTCAAGTACTTCAGCACATTTTTACACCCATTTTATAAAATAGGGGCAGCTACAAAATGATGAGTGCAATTGGCAGCAAAGAAAGGGTAGGAGACAAACAGCCTAAAGTAGTGGTTTTCAAACTGTGTTCTTTGTAACTCTGGGGTTCCATGATAGGTCATCAGGGTTTCCACATAGAGACTGGGAGTAATGGTGGATTGGGGTAGGAGGTGACAGCACTGCCATTGCTGTCTTGGTTCACCTGGCTCTGTGTCTCCCTTTAGGATAGGGATAGGAGTTTTGCAGATGAAGTGATATGAAAAGGTTGATGAATTTAGGAAGTTTGAAAACTGCTGGCCTAGAGTAATGGCAGAAAAGCTTAGAAGTTACTTAGAGAAGCTAGATGCTTTCAAGTGGACAGTGCTGGGTGGGATGAACCCCAGAGCACTGAGGAAAATGGCTAAGGTAATTTTGGAGCCATTTGGCTATCTTTTTTGAGAAATCATGGAGGATCAGTTGAGGCCCAGATGACTGGAAGAAGTGAAATATAGGGCCCATCCTTAAGAGAGAGAAGAATGACTATTTGGGGACCTACAGACCAGTCAGCCTGACCTTTATACCTCGAATGATCATGGAGCAAGTCCTCAAGGCATCCACGGTGAAGCACCTAAAGGAGAACAGTGTGATCAACCTGATTTCCTTCTATGTTAAAGTAGCAGGCTCAGTGGATGTGGGAAGAGCAATGGATGTGATGGGATTAAAGCAATTCCCTCAAGCTTCAGCAAAGGAAGTTTTAGGTTTGGGATTAGAAAGAAGCTTCAATGGGGCCCCTCTTCATGACTCAGTTCTGTCATTGGTCATGGGATCCCCAGAGCAGTACATATTTATAGTGTCATAGTTGTTAGGGGCTGGAAGGGACCTTACAGATCATTGGACCCCCTACACTTGGGCAAGAAAAACTGTTGGGATCACAACTGTCCTGGAAGTGGGAGGGAGGCACGTGCACCCTCAGGAGGCCTGAGGTGCCTCTACACTAATGCTCATAGTATGGGGTGTAAGCCGGAGGAACTGTGCCTCCCGATTGTGAGTAAGAACCCAGACTTAGTAGGGCTCACAGAAACCTGGTGGGACCCTACCTATGACTGGGTGGTGGGCATTTGGGGATACACCCTATATAGAAGAGACAGGACAGAGAGGAAAGGTGGGGGGGTTGCGCTGTATGCCAAAGAGCACCTCACAACATCAAGGATTAGCTTCGGGTTAGAGGAGGGTCAGGCAGAGATGCTATGGGTCAAACTACAAGGGGGGCGTGGCGAAAGGGACCTTATGGTGGGTGTCTACTACAGACCACCCAACCCGGGGGAAGAGCTAGACCAGGACTTCTCCAGTCAGCTTATGGAGGCAGTTAGGTCAAGGGATGTTATTGTCATGGGTGACCTAAACTACCCAGACATTTGCTGGGAGGAGCAGACAGCCAGGTCTGACCGCTTGCGTACGTTTCTGGCTGTATTACAGGACTTTCACCTTATCCAGGAAGTGCACAGCCCCACTAGGGGTAATGCCTTGTTGGACCTGGTCCTGGCCATGGGGGATGACCTGGTGAGGGGCCTGCGGGTCCTTGACCACCTGGGCAATAGCGATCCTCACCTGGTGGATTTCACTATCCAATGCAGGGTGTCTAGAGCTCACACCAAGGCTAAAGCCCTTGACTTCAGAAGGGCCAACTTCAATGAGCTTAGGAGACTAGTGGGGGAGGTGCTAAGGGCCCAGAAGGTAGAGGAGATGGGACCCCACGAGGGATGTTCGTACCTTAAGGGGGTGATCCTCCAGGCCCAAAGGATAACAGTCCCCGAGAGAAGCAAGGGGGGTAAGAGTGCTCTGAAACCCCCTTGGCTCAGCAAGGGCATTCAGCAATGCCTGAGGACAAAAAGGGGGCACACAACCAGTGGAAGGGAGGAGCTATCACCAAGGAGGAGTACTTCTCGGCCCGGGAGTGTAGGAAGGCTATCAGAATGGCCATGGTAGAGATGGAGGTCAGGCTAGCATCCGGGATTAAGGACAACAAAAAGTCCTTTTTCAAGTACACTGGGACCAAGAAGAGGGCACAAGGAAATGTAGGGCCCCTGCAAGACACAAACGGTAATCTGGTGGCCAAGCCAAACAAGAAAGCTGATATTTTTAACAGTTTCTTTGCCTCTGTTTTCTTGAACAGGGACTGGGATATCCCACCTACCAGAGGTAGGGACAATCTCGGGGATAGCTCTATCAATCCTTCAGTCAGCGCTGATGTAGTTAGGGATTTTCTGGAAGGGCTAGACATTTTTATATCTGCAGGTTCAGATGCCCTCCACCCAAGGTTGTTGAGGGAGCTGGCAGGGGTCATACAGGAGCCCTTAGCCTGGCTGTATGAACATTCATAGTCATCTGGCCAGGTGCTGGGGGGATTGGAAACTGGCTAATGTGGTCCCAATTTTCAAGAAGGGGAGGAAGGAGGACCCAAGTAACTATAGGTTTGTAAGCCTCACCTCAGTGGTCGGGAAGATCTTGAAGAGAATCATTAAGGAGCACATGTGTGGGGGGCCTGCAGGGGAGATCATGCTTAGGGGCAATCAGCATGGGTTCATCAAAGGCAGGTCCTGCCAGACCAACCTGATTGCCTTTTATGACCAAGTAACCAAATCCTTGGATGATGGTGTCACTGTGGACATAGTCTTTCTAGACTTTAAGAAGGCCTTTGACACTGTCTCTCACCCCATCCTCATCAATAAATTAAGCGACTGAGGCATTGATGTCTGCACTGTTGGATGAGTAAAAAATTGGCTGATGGGGTGCAAACAGAGAGTAATGGTGGATGGGTTGTACTAAAACTGGTGAGATGTGAGCAGTGGGGTACCCGAGGGCTCAGTCCTTGGGCCCACATTGCTTAACGTCTTCATCAGTGACTTGGATGAGGGTGTGGAAAGCACGCTGTCCAAATTTGCTGATGACACTAAGATGTGGGGCGAGGTAGACACACTTGAAGGAAGAGAGAGGCTGCAACTAGATTTAGACAGACTACAAAAGTGGGCAGATGAGAATAGGATGGGTTCCAACATAGACAAATGCAGGGTGCTGCACCTTGGGAGAAGGAATCCACAGCATACATACAGGCTGGGGAGTTCCTCTCTTGAAAGCACAGAGGCAGAAAGAGATCATGGAGTCATTATTGAATCCAAGATGAATATGAGCTGCCAATGCCAGACCGCAGCCAGCAAGGCCAGCCAAACCTTGTCATGCATCCAAAGGTGCATCTCAAGCCGGTCCAGAGAAGTGATCCTCCCCCTCTATGCGTCTTTGGTCAGGCCGCAGTTGGAGTACTGCATTCAGTGCTGGGTGCCGCACTTCAAAAGGGATGTGACCAGCCTGGAGAGGGTTCAGAGGAGGGCCACCCGCTTGGTGAGAGGGCAGCAGGACAGGCCCTACGAGGAGAGACTGAAGGACCTGAACCTGTTCAGCCTCAGCAAGAGGAGGCTGAGGGGGGGCCTGGTGGTTGCTTACAAGCTCATCAGGGGAGATCAACAGCAAATAGGCGGAGCCCTTTTTTTCCCCAGCACCACTTGGGTGACAAGGAACAAGAGTAATAAGCTGATGGAAAATAGGTTTAGGTTAGAGATCACAAGGCAATATTTTACAGTTAGGGTGACCAAAATCTGGAACCAACTTCCCAGGGAAGCAAAGTGGCCCTCGCCCCTGCCTTGGGCATATTCAAGAGGAGGTTGGATGCTCACCTGTCTGGGGTCTTGTGACCCCGGCATTCATTCCTGCCTGTGGCAGGAGGTCCTGCTAGATGATTTGTTCAGGTCCCTCCTGACCCTAGCTAGATAATCAGGGTGGATGACTCTACCACCTCTGGGGGAGCCCGTTCCAAACCCTCGACACTCAACTTGTAAAGAAGTTTTTCCTTATGTCTAGCCTGAAGTGATCCTCAATCAGTTTTTTCCCATTATTTCTTGTCCTCCCCTGGGGGGTTTTGATGAATAGATGCTCCCCCAGGCCCAAATGTACTGCCCTGATATACTTAGAGGGGACTTGGTACAAGCCTATGAGTCTTGTCTTCTCCAGGCTGAACAGTCCCAAGTCTTTCAGCCTCTTTTGTATGCCCTGATCTCTAGGCCTCTAATTATGTGCATGGCCCTCTTTGGACTCTCTCAAGCTTCTCCACATCCTTCCTGAAGTTTGGCATTCAGAACTGGATGCAGAACTCCAGCTGTGGTCTCACCAAGGCCAAGAAGAGTGGGACGATAACATCCTTAGCCTTGCTCGAGGTGCCTTGGTATATGCATGACAGTGTTTGATTAGCTCTGACAGCTACGGCATCACATTGGTGGCTCATGTTCATTTTGTTGTCTGTCTCAACACCCAGGTCTTGTTCAGATGTGGTGCTAGCAAGCGTAGCGTTGCCGAGCCTGTAAGTGTGCTGTGGATTTTTTTCTCCCCAGATGGAGCACTTCACATTTCTCCATATCAAACGACATCTGTCTGAGGTCTGCTCACCTCATGAGCCTGTCCAGGTTGGCCTGTATTGCCAGCCTGTTTTTGAGTGTGACCACACTCCCCCATGGTTTGCTTTTGTCAGCAAACTCCACTAGTTCACTTTTAATACCCTAATCCAAATCATTGAT
>NW_005843755.1:13831-15908 GCF_000455745.1 Alligator sinensis | reverse complement strand
AAGTGGCCCTCGCCCCTGCCTTGGGCATATTCAAGAGGAGGTTGGATGCTCACCTGTCTGGGGTCTTGTGACCCCGGCATTCATTCCTGCCTGTGGCAGGAGGTCCTGCTAGATGATTTGTTCAGGTCCCTCCTGACCCTAGCTAGATAATCAGGGTGGATGACTCTACCACCTCTGGGGGAGCCCGTTCCAAACCCTCGACACTCAACTTGTAAAGAAGTTTTTCCTTATGTCTAGCCTGAAGTGATCCTCAATCAGTTTTTTCCCATTATTTCTTGTCCTCCCCTGGGGGGTTTTGATGAATAGATGCTCCCCCAGGCCCAAATGTACTGCCCTGATATACTTAGAGGGGACTTGGTACAAGCCTATGAGTCTTGTCTTCTCCAGGCTGAACAGTCCCAAGTCTTTCAGCCTCTTTTGTATGCCCTGATCTCTAGGCCTCTAATTATGTGCATGGCCCTCTTTGGACTCTCTCAAGCTTCTCCACATCCTTCCTGAAGTTTGGCATTCAGAACTGGATGCAGAACTCCAGCTGTGGTCTCACCAAGGCCAAGAAGAGTGGGACGATAACATCCTTAGCCTTGCTCGAGGTGCCTTGGTATATGCATGACAGTGTTTGATTAGCTCTGACAGCTACGGCATCACATTGGTGGCTCATGTTCATTTTGTTGTCTGAGCCTGTAAGTGGGCTGTGGATTTTTTTCTCCCCAGATGGAGCACTTCACATTTCTCCATATCAAACGACATCTGTCTGAGGTCTGCTCACCTCATGAGCCTGTCCAGGTTGGCCTGTATTGCCAGCCTGTTTTTGAGTGTGACCACACTCCCCCATGGTTTGCTTTTGTCAGCAAACTCCACTAGTTCACTTTTAATACCCTAATCCAAATCATTGATGAACGTGTTGAAAAGCACTGGTCCGAGTGCTGAACCCCAAGAGATGCCACTGGTCACCCTCTACCATGACGACTCAGTTCCATCAATCAGTGCTCTCTGGATCCTACCACAGAGCCAATTACCTAGCCACAGGATCATGAAGTAGTCAAGGCCTTTGTGGGAGGCCTGTATATTTTTAATTATTTGTAAAGGCGAACAAGCACTGAACCTCTCTAACCTCATAACCAGAAGCCAACATCCTAAAACCCAGCACATACCACATGGATCCAGACCATGCCATTAAAAGACATGCAAAACCTTCCAAAAAAGTCTCCGGTATGGAGATATCTTCATAATACATATCTCCATGTAACAGGGGGCCTGCTCAGGGCCGATCTCCATGGCCCACCCACCTGTTCTTGGGCCAACCACCCGCCTTCTCACCCGCCATCCCTTGATGTTGATTGATTAATTAATAGATGTCAATTAAGCGGGATTGATTGATTGCTGCCCCGATGCCAGGAGGCACTCTCTGTGGCTCCTTTCCTCCCCTACACCACAGCTCAAGCCTCACAGATAGCATCTAGGTGTTCTCGTTATCACCGGACCCCACACTGGGCCCCTAGAATCCTCCTAACAGGACCCCGCCACGATCCCTCCATTCAGGCACCCTCCCCACCTTCATTCAGGTTACCTAGCTCCCTGAAACTATTTTCCCCTCTTGGGTGTGGTCCCCCTGGGACCTTTGGCTACCAGCCCTGGCCCACCTCCAGGCCAGTCAGGACCCCAGGCTCCTGGCTCTTGGGCATCCCTCACGGTGGGCCCCTAGTCTTTTTGACCATCCTGGTCCTGGCCCCACCATGAGCCAGTTGAGGGTACTCTCTTGTTCAGGTTTGAGTCTCTAGCCCCTCACTTTCTTCACGGTTCTGCCCTCTGGGCCCTTCGCACAAACAGGTGTACCCACCTGGTGGTGGGGGCTAGGGGTTAAGGCGCCCTGACCCACCTTTCACCAGGGTGGTAACTGGCCTGGCATTTCTTGGGGGCTCCCGCAAAGTGCTGCACCCGGGGAGCAAGAATCATCAATACAACTATAGACTGGGAAGTACCACTCTAAGTAGCACAGCACTGGAAAGGGATCTTGGAGTCATAGTCAATGCAAAAATGAACATGAGTCTCCCATGTGATGAGGTAATAAGTAAGGTTA
>NW_005843755.1:0-13800 GCF_000455745.1 Alligator sinensis | reverse complement strand
TCTTTCTTGCATTAGTAGGTGAATCATAAGCAGGTCTAGGGAGGTGATACTTCCCCTCTATGCAGCACTTGTCAGGCTGCAGCTGGAGTTTTGTGTCTGGTTTTTTTGCATGTACTTCTTCCTGGTAAACCTTTACTGTCTGGACATCTTCTATTCCACAGTCACTCTGCCCAGGCTACTAATGAACTTCTGTACAGGGCACCAAGCCATCTTTTTTGGTGGCTGTTTAGCCAAACTGCACTTTTTCCATTTCCTGGGCAGCAGTAAGGCTCTATTGTTAGGTGTTATGGCCTATGACCGGTATGTGGCCATTTGCAGTCCATTACACTACACAGTGATCATGAGCCAGTGGGTCTGCCTGCTCCTGGCAGTTGGGACTTGGACCATTGGGCTTCTTACACTTCTTACTCTCCCTGCTGCACTCAGCCATGACCTCTCAGCTGCATTTCTGTGGCCTCAACCATGTATACCACATTTTTTGTGAGATCAAACCCCATTCTGGACTTGGATTGTAGCAGCACCAGCCTCAGCCTCAACCTCCTCAACATAATCACGAGTACCATTGCTCTGGGTCCTTGTGTGCTCACAGTCCTCTCCTGTGTCTACATCATCTCCTTCCTCCTCCTGAAAGTGTGTTGCCCTGTGGGGTCAGGCCAACTCTCAGGATCTCAATATTGTGTTGTTAGACAGGAGGGTGAGACATAATTGCACATATACTAACACACACATCAGTTAGGTGTGCACGCACACACACACACACACACTGTACCAACTCAAGCACATACACATCCAAACCAGCCTAGGCACGTGCATACATATAATCAATTCAAGCACATACCCACTACAGACCAAAAATTAGACAACAATCGGTTGTCAATACCCACACACTCGGATCACAAATCCATATATCACACACACGATGACATATATATATATATATATATATATATGTGTGTGTATATTCACCAGTAAACACACATACCACCCACCTACAAATACACACAGGTGAGTTCCTAACTTGGATGGCACAATATGTATTTGTGTGTTTGGGGTACTTAGGATACTTGAGGGGAAGGTTAAGGTGAGAGATAAAGTGTAAGGAGTGAAAGTTGCTGGAACCAGGATTAGAACTGGTAGACTAGAGAGAAGCTAGGCTGAGGAACTGAGGTTTGGGATTACTGAAGGTCAAGTGGCCCCAGGGTTACTTAAGGTCACTGGTGCAAGGGAAAAAGCCTGGTGGCAAGGAGGAGACAGCTAGGAAAGAAACTGAGGCAGAAACCTGGGATCTTGGGGCTGGAAACTGAGGCAGGCAGCTGGGAGTTTGGGGGGCAGATAAGTGGTGACAAGGGGGAAACAGTCATAAAACAGACAAAAACCCAACTTGGGGTTTCAAAATAGCAGGTTTATTAAACAGACAACACACTACACAGCCCCATGAAGTTATTGGTATGCACGCGTGCACTCATAATGGCAGCAAGAGAAAGAGGCTCAGTGGAAGGGTTGGAGCCCAGGTAGGGAAGAGAAACAGAGTCCAAGTCCTTGGTTGAAGAGGGGCTGGGGTGATAGCTACCTATCCAGGCTGGAAAGGGGTCTTTGTCTAGCAGGTGTTGTCCAGATGGGGGTCGCTGGCAGGGCCTCTGGGTGGATAGGTGGTGTGGTGTGATGCTGGTCCAGATGGAGAAGGTGTACAAAGGAGTCAGTCTTCACTACCCCTTTTAATGGGGCAGACTACCTATGATCTCCTATGGGGAGGGCCTGTCCAGGCAATGTCAGTCCTGTTCCAGAGGGTTCCAGATGTCCTTACTGAGCACATGAAGCCTTGGTGCAATGGTGGGTTGCCTCATCTTTTGTTTCTTGAATGCTGAGGGTGGTTCCATGGGCTGGGTCATTGGTCCAGGTATTGGTTTTGATGGTTTGGTTATTCAGAAGGAGCTATTTTTAGTCCTACTGCTATTGTTTCTCAAGCACCCTCATTCATCCCCATTCATTCAGGAACCAAGTTACATAGGAGGGGTAGGTATGAGTCATAAGTTACCCAACAGGGCATGGGGACAAGATAGAGACTTGACAAACAAAATGGAAACTTGACATGACTTAGGTCTACATATGTAAGATAGCATATATCATACAGTATCAGTAAAACAGTAATATAGAACAGTAAAAACAAATATAAACACAATAATTATACAATATAAAGAAGGAGAAGAAACAAACAAATAGAACATGCTACCAAAATAAAATGCCAAATCTTATCCTATGTGTTAACTCAATTATACTTATCTATAGGGAATAGAGAGGGAGAGACAAAGTCAGAAATGGTTGGGGAAAGGGAGGGAATGTATTTTAAAATAATAAAAAAAGAAATACTGGGGGTTTTGCTACACTCATGTGAAAACAGGAGCAAGGCTTTCTCCACCATGTTCTTCCTACCTCTCAGTAGTGACTTTGTATTATGGGACAGTGGTTTATACTTATATGAGTCCAACTGTTGGGCCCCAGCTCAAGTCTGGGATCGTGCCCGGTATGCAAAGGCCAATAAAGATACCAGGGGTGAAAGTACAAAGAAGGTTTATTGCTAGCAATAAAAGGTGCAAGCGGAATAATTTCACGTAACAAGCACACCAGATCACTATATCTAAGCATCTTTTATGCAGGAGTTTTTCAGCCTTCATAAGCATGCTTGTTTGCTGATTGGTTATAAGTGAGTGACGCAAGAAGTTCTTCACTGAGCATGTCTCTATACCTGTGTTTTAGCCATGTATCTCATTTACATACATGTATGTTTCATTAGCATACTTTTTCCCCACCTATGGGTGTGATTTTTAGTATTTTAATGAGCCCTTTTAACCCAGTTCCCTGTTTTTTCTTTTTGTTTTCAAGCCCCCTTTATCTAAGACTGTCTCCTCCTTATCATTGCAGATGGGCATTCGTCACATAACATTCTCTTCTGCTTCATCTTCGGGTAGTGCTTTCTAGGTCACTCCTTACACTACATCAGTGGGTTCTGTGGACGAAAAGATGATTGTTGCTCTTGTGTGCAGTGTCATCACCCCACCTTTAAATCCCCTCATTTATACCATGCGGAATGAAGATGTAAAATCTGCCAAGAGGAAAGTTGTAGGTAGAAGACTTCCATGAAAGGACATTGAGAAAGTGATTGCTTCTTCTCCTGCACTAGAATCTGCAACAATATTTCTCATGTGGTTTAACAGTCTCCATTAAGTTCCAGAATATTGACTGTAAAACCCATTCTTGTTCAGTAATATATGTACCTGTAGATTGGAAGGAACACATTAGAGACCTTTGCATAAGTGCATCCATCTTTTATACATCCTCCATTATATAAATATTGGAACACATTCTGGATAACCTTGCACAGAGGCAGGCTTAGAAGGCCAGATGCTATGTTTTTGCTGATTTCAACAGGGAAACGCAGACTTAGTGTTTGACCATAATAACATAAAGTAACTGAAATGATTTACCATAAGAAAAAGCCTCATTATCAGGGATCAAAACCTAATTGATAACTTCTAAAAGGCAACCCTAGTTAAACAGTTGTTAAGTGTTTATTACAATTACTTTATTTAGCTGGGGGTGGGGTGGAGAAGGGGACAGGGACGGGGACGGGGGGAGGTCTTCATGACCCAGCTCACAGGTGACTGAGTATTTAGTACTGGGCATGCAGACACAACAAGTCCTCACTTTGCCTGACACTCATCTCGGGGATTTCAGGCTCTGCTGTCCTGGAACAACATCAAAGACACTTTTAGAGTATGTCATCCAAGGACTGAACAGAGAATATCAGTGCAAGCTCTCTTTGCCTTGTCTGTGAATCATTCATTCTACCACCCAGAAGAACTCTGAAGTATGGGCCTACTTGCCATTTAGAGTGATAAGGAGACCCAGCATTTGCTGTAGAGGAGATGTATCAACAAGGTCATTTATGACCACTTTGCATCTGTAATGACATCTCAGCTCAACAAATTGGCACCAATGTCACTAAAAGACAAAAGTGCTGAAGGTGTGGTACAGGTTTCTAGCACCTTCAGGGTGACATGCACCAGATACAAAGAGCTGTCACCAATTCTTGTATTGGATAATGCTATAGAGGCTTTGTTTTCAACATCATAGTAACCCTCAAGCCACCAAAAACAGGGAGGAAAAGGGGGACCATCCAATTGCGGAAGTTACTGTGACTGAGAAGCAGGCACGAGCAGGTCAGGGAGAGTATGGAGAGTCCCTCCTTCTGTTCAGCAGCATTGATTTGCAAGCTTACCACTTGTCCCGATGAGAGACTTCCAATTAGACTGACATCAAACAGACCCAGTCCATCCTGGTAGAGCATTCCGCTGACCTTAAACCAGATTATATCTTCAACATCATGTCTAGCTGTGCCCTCTTTCTTTCAGCCTACTTTCCTTTTCAGTTTCATAACTACCATCCTCTCACAACTAGCACATTACAAACATTAATAGCAAGATAGGCCCCATCCTTTCACTTCCCATGACCTTAATCCCCCAGAAACTCACACAGGGTAGCCACACAATATCCTAGTATATTTCTCTTCTGCACCATGCAGAAGTCCAGGGTCTTCAGTCTCATGCCCCCATAGCATGACAGGGTCATCTATGGGAGGATGCAAGGTCCTTCTCTGATACCTAAGGAAGACACAGGCAATGAAGAACAGGACACATCCTGGAAAATTGTGTGGGGTGTGTGAAGCTAGATGGAAGGGAGGGAGAGCGCACCACCTTAAATTCCACCCACAAAGCAACTGCAAATGGAAGTTCCTGGTGCTGAAGATACCATGTCTGGAATTTGTTAGACTTGATGCTAATACACCCGGTTATGGTTCCTTACGTTGGCTTGTCGATATATGGTCGATGCCAGGATGACACTACAAATGTCTGTGCTCACCCCAATCCCACCACCCTCCATTACCTCTGGGGAACAGGCTTCTGCTGAATATGAGACCATTTAGTCCAAACCCTTGGGCAACAGTGGGGACCTTTCTGAAGTGTTCTGGGACCCATTCTACTGCCTTTTGCTCTGATTATACTGCTTCTTCACAGGTACTTAGAAAATTATCCCTACTTCCCTCATACTCTCTGACTTCTATCACTACCTGTTGAAAGAGGGTAATGGTAGGAAGTGACAGGTCCTTAGGATGACCCAATCCTCCACCCTCTATTTCCACAGGGTGACTTGCTTACTCTTCATACAAAGTTGCATCTGTAATGACATCTCAGCTCAACAAACTGGCACCAATGTTGCTAAAAGACAAAAGTGCTGAAGGTGTGGTACAGGTTTCTAGCACCTTCAGGGTGACATGCACCAGATACAAAGAGCTGTCACCAATTCTTGTATTGGTTAATGCTATAGAGGCTTTGTTATCAACATCATAGTAGCCCTCAAGCCACCAAAAACAGGGAGGAAAAGGGGGGCCATCCAATTGCGGCAGTTACTGTGACTGCGAAGCAGGCACGAGCAGGTCAGGGAGAGTATGGAGAGTCCCTCCTTCCTTTCAGCAGCATTGATTTGCAAGCTTACCACTTGTCCCGATGAGAGACTTCCAATTAGACTGACATCAAACAGACCCAGTCCATCCTGGTAGAGCATTCCGCTGACCTTAAACCAGATTATATCTTCAACATCATGTCTAGCTGTGCCCTCTTTCTTTCAGCCTACTTTCCTTTTCAGTTTCATAACTACCATCCTCTCACAACTAGCACATTACAAACACTAATGGCAAGATAGGCCCCATCCTTTCACTTCCCATGACCTTAACCCCCCAGAAACTCACACAGGGTGGCCACACAATCTCCTCGTATATTTCTCTTCTGCACCATGCAGAAGTCCAGGGTCTTCAGTCTCATGCCCCCATAGCATGACAGGGTCATCTATGGGAGGATGCAAGGTCCTTCTCTGATACCTAAGGAAGACACAGGCAATGAAGAACAGGACACATCCTGGAAAATTGTGTGGGGTGTGTGAAGCTAGATGGAAGGGAGGGAGAGCGCACCACCTTAAATTCCACCCACAAAGCAACTGCAAATGGAAGTTCCTGGTGCTGAAGATACCATGTCTGGAATTTGTTAGACTTGGTGCTAACACACCTGGTTATGGTTCCTTACGTTAGCTTGTCGATATATGGTCGATGCCAGGATGACACTACAAATGTCTGTGCTCACCCCAATCCCACCACCCTCCATTACCTCTGGGGAGCAGGCTTCTGTTGAATGTGAGAGCATTTAGTCCAAACCCTTGGGCAGCAGTGGGGATCTTTCTGAAGTGTTCTGGGACCCATTCTACTGCCTTTTGCTCTGATTATACTGCTTCTTCACAGGTACTTAGAAAATTATCCCTCCTTCCCTCATACTCTCTGACTTCTATCACTTGCTGTTGAGTGAGGGTAACGGTAGGAAGTGACAGGTCCTTAGGATGACCCAATCTTGCACCCTCTAGGGTGACTTGCTTACTCTTCATACAAACAACTGCTAAGAAAGAGACTGCTGGTTGGTAGAGTGTTGTTTCCTGTGGTAGAAGCCTATGCAGGACTTTAACAAGAGGAAGCCACTGGGCAGAACCAACAATCACACAATCTTAACTAGGCCTGGACCCAGTGGTAGGGGAAAATCCTGGATGACAGGAGACCTCCACCTGTGTGCAGCCTTTTTCCATCTTTACAGATCTTGAGATCCTGACACCTTTTTCTATCCAATCCACCACTGAGGACTGGGGCTTGGATTTTCAGCTGGAACAGACCCTTCTCTATAGTCTGTTTGCCATGTGCGACTCTACCAGGAGTGTAAAACTCCAGATGACATAACTCTGAAGATCATTGGAACACATTAGCCTCTCAAATACTGCAAAGTCTCATTCCACAGGGAGGAGGAATCCATAGCTGTATTCCCAGTGGCATCCCTAATTAAGGGACTCTTAAAGTTTTCCTGGTGGGTCCACCATACCTTGGCACAAGAAATAAGCCTGTTCAAGGGGTCTGGAGCATGAGGCAGTGGAGAAAATATTAGAATACACATTTTACCTAGATAAGAAAAGTCTTCCAGAGATCTTTGGATAGACAAGATGATTTTAAATGTCCTCAGGAAAGTGTCTTGACTGCTGGTTAATTCAGGAATACATGTAGCTGTAGCACTAGGTGTGCCTTTGTGCTTCCTCCATGTTTGTGGTCTCAAAGCATAAGGTCTCAGATGCTCCACTGATCATTCAGGTTGGTACCAGTGAGCTTGCTGCCTTGCAGAGGTTCATGATTCAATGAGATTAGGCAGGAATACAGGATGTATAACTGCCTGCAGTTGCATAGAAGCTAAAGTGCAATGGAGGAGCATTATCTCTAGCACTTCCAAATATATCACTGTTCCCGTGGCAGCATGAAATTTGTAGCTTGGCAAAGACAGAGTCAATGGCATTCTTGATTGCTTGCCATCCCTGGGGTGCCAGGAATTCGAACTTTAGTTTCAAGTGGTTTGTGAGTTGAAAGGGATGCTTTTTCTCTCCTAAGAGCCCTCAAACCAGGCTTGTCCTCCCAGGAATCTGTTCCTGGGGAACTGTGATAGATGATGGCTTTGTGTAAAATTTTTGGTTTAAACGTGTCTATGTTAGAACAACATTGCATGCCACACTTTCTATGACTGGTTTGTACAGTGGAAAGAAG
Source organism: Alligator sinensis (assembly GCF_000455745.1). Taxonomy (NCBI): domain Eukaryota; kingdom Metazoa; phylum Chordata; order Crocodylia; family Alligatoridae; genus Alligator; species Alligator sinensis. Next base: position 6,125 of record NW_005843755.1, on the reverse strand, counting down.
GTGTATTGTGTTTGCAAACAGAGCTGTAGAGACCTGCCTAACTTATCTATTAGGAGATCAAGTAACACCTGCTTATTGTGCTATCCCATTCTATCAAGTGGTCCCACAGAAGCACCTAAAGAGACTCCTTTCTGTTTCTGGTGCCATAGAGGCACTTGAAGGCAGTTCCTGAAAGGGGAAACCCAAAGAACATGGAGATAGACAACTAGGCCTATTTCTTGTCTGTGGTTCTGAGGGCCTAAGCCAGGGGCAGGCAATTATTTTGCACAGAGGGCTACTTACCAAGTTTTGTAAAGCTGTCAAGGGCTGCATCTCCTGCTCTGGTGCAGGGAAGTGGGAACAGCCCCACAGTCCCAGGCCCAAAGCCTCTGATAGGCAGGGGCTCCTGGTTGGGGGGGGGGCAGGGCTGGGGAGGGGGCTTGCTACTGGGTCCTGATGCTGGCTTCCCTTGGGTCATACTGCACCTGGCTCCTGTCGTCTTTGACAGGTAGCCAGGAACAAATACATATTAATTTTCTAAATGTTTACAGTCCTGTGGGCCGGAAATGATCTGGCCGATGGGTCGTATTTTGCCCACCCCGGCCTAAGCTCGCTAAGAAAATTTTGAGACTCCCTTAAGATAGGCAGGAAGAAAGAAGCTTAAAGAGTCTGAGAGAGAACAACCAGGGATATTATTTCCTGACAGATTTCTTGAGCTTTGTGGAAAAAGGACCCTCCCTGACATTTCAGTGTGTAGCAGTAAAGGCTGTTTTGTTTTAAGAAAGGATGACTTTTTCACTGAATTTGGGCCTCTTGGTACTTTCCATCTACTGAACAGGTAAAGTTTATCTCAGGGAATTAAGCCCAAGGGGACCACAGAAACCTGATAGGGAACAGGGTCAAGAAGGCCTGGTCTCAAAGTCTGAGAAGTCAGGTTCACACACTCTAACAGCTATTTCTTGGCAAGATTCATGGAGCAATCAAAGAGATGATACAAGATTGGAAGTCCCAAGCAAGTGCTCCCTTGGGGAATCTGTGAAAGAAGCACCATATCCTCCAGAAGTAGCACAATATAGATAGGGGCTTCCCCTCCCTGCCTTAAACAGCTCCTTTCATTGCCCAAGTCAATTTGGCATCCCTGACATTTCCACCTCCGGTAGATGTCCCTAGAGTTGTTTTGCATACTAAGTTACAATGTTCTGTGTTATCCCCACCCTTACAAAAGTTCCACATTGTACCCATTTATGATGAAGTCAAAAGAAGTAAGTTTAGTCAAATACTAGTAATATATTTCTGTCTGTTTTCTTTTTCATTCAGTTTTCCAATCAGCTAAAAGCTGAGCTTTTCAAAGGGGCCTAGGACAGCAATGGCATCAAAACTTTATGGCCATTTAGTGACCAAGTAAAAACCTTAGATTCCTCTGAAGTCTTAGACCAAGTCTGCCCAGTAATGCTGAGCTAGCTCTCTGGAGGGAACATTTGACTTGTTTGAACAAACTCAAGGAACTCACGGGACTTTTCCCTTGGGGGCAACAGCAAGAAACAAGATTGTCTGTCCATGGAGAGAACTGGGTGTTTCCAAGAGTGTGACTGTTAAAAAGGGTTTCTTTGCTACACTGAAAAAGAGGATTTCACAACCAATATTAGTACAGCTCATGGCATTTTCTCTCCTCCTTCCTGAAACTGCAGAAATTCCTGAGACGTACCAAAACAGTTTTCTCTCTTCACAATGAGGGTTCTAATGAGTGGAAGGTACGTTCAGGTTTCTGTATCATTTTCTGCATCTACAAATAAAATAATTCTTAATGTTTTACATTTCTTCTCTCTCTCTTTATATAACTATATCTATAAGTGTATCTATATCTATTTCTTTCTTTCCATCTCTAGTCCCACAGTACCCAATCAATAAAAGAACAATTAAACAAAGCTCAGACCTCAGACAAAATAAGCCTCAGACCTCAGGCAAAGCTCAGACTTGATTTGGTTGTCTATGAGGAAGTGTAATTAAGGGTGGGTGACCAGGGTATGACCCTTGGGTGCTAAGTAAAAGGCAGCACTGGAACTAGGTGGGGAACAAATAGGACAGGGCTGAAGCAGCGTGTAGCAAGGGCAGGAGCACTTATTAGATAGATTACTCAGAAACTATTTAATAGTACAGATAATACATTTTCCCATACGCTATATATATTATATATGTTCCCCCTCCTTCATCCCCCAGTAAGGTGGCTGAACTGTGGGTGGCACTAGACAAAGCACCCAAACTGAGAACATTATTATGTAATCCCCTAGCATGTGTTCCAATCACATACTGTTAGTTGATATAATGGCCAGAAGTAACCCTTTCACTCCATCTGTCTTCAGTGTTGTTTGATGTGGAGCTGTCACATCACAATGTAATAGTACTGCATAGCTGCCAGCCTGGTTATTGGGGTTGTGCTTATTGTTTGAACTGGATGGTTTAACTGTATATGGAGATATCTGAAAGAAGTAGGAAAAAGAATAGATGGTGATAGAAACCTTCCAATATAACTATGAAAGGTATTATAGCAGCAACAGCCACCAATTTGTACCTTCTCTAAATCAGTTCCTAGGACTGGAGCCCCACTTACCCACCTCTTGTTACAATACTGGTCTAACCTGCTCTTTAAATCTTCTAAGGATGGAGATTTCACATTTTCTCTAGTTAGCCTGTTCCAAAGCTTAACCACGCTCCTGGTGAGCGAGTTCTTCTTAACTTCCCCCCGCTTCAATTTGAAATCTTTTTCTTCTACACTTCATCCCCCTCTCCCCAGCTATGAAGCATAGTCTATCTTCATCCTTATAACTATCCTACAGGGGGTTGAAGGCTATTATCAAATGCCCCCTCAGTCTTCTCTTCTCCAGACTAAATAATCCAAGTTCTTTCAGGCTTTCCTTGCAAATCATGTTCCCAGAAGTCTAATTTTTTTTTTCTGGACTTTCTAATCTGTCCACATCCTTATTGAAGTTTGGGGCCCAAAACTGGATATAGTACTCCAGGTGAAACCACATCAATGCTAAATGGGGTGGAAGAATAATTTAGCTTGATTTGCAAGGGGAAATCCTCTTAATAGAACCCAGAATTCTGTTGGCTTTGTTTGCACTTTTTTTAGCTCAAATTCAGCTTATGGCCTACTGTAACCCTCAGAACCATTAGCTTGGATAATTCTGTCTCCTCCCTCCACCCTCCATGCAAAAGAAGATCCCAAAATGGCTTTGATCTCCTAAAGGCAGGAAAAGAAACAACTCAATGTGTTTTGAAAGGGCCCCAGGTTCATGGGTAGGGTGAAGTAGATGGATAGATCCAGGCTAAAAATAAAATTTTAGACAAGGAAATCATTCAGAAGAGAGGAATGGTGAGGAAGGGCAAGGCGAGGTGAGGCAAGTCCTAACTTGGTTGCCACTATATGATGACAAAACTGGGAGTAAGGTATAAATGTACATAGTCTGATTTCAATTTTAATTTTCTTCAAATCTTGTGTTTGTACTAAAAATACACATGTATACATTAAAAAAGTAGGTGTTTAATTTGTGTAGGATTCTGGGAACAAACTTCAAAACCCAAGGCCCAGAGGAGAGAAAGTATGTGTCATAGAAAGGTGTTGTACCCTAACCCAGGTTAGCTGGTAGAAATGATACAACATTCCTGGAAAGTAAGGTTTAATTGTAAGACATGACAGGAATGAAAGCAGCCTGATAAAGGTGACAGTGCTCCATTAACTAGTCTATGAATCTGTTGGATCTTTGTGTTAATCTGTACGAAGTGGTGCTCGCTCCTACCTTGAGGTTTTTCAAAAGGAGGCTAGACAATCACCTAGCTGGGGTCATATGATCCCAGTATTCATTCCTGCCCATGGCAGGGGGTCGGACTTGAGCTGCTCAGGTCTCTTCCGACCCTACCAACTCTGAAGCTATATCCTAAATTCATCAAGGTAATTAATTATGTGACTAAATTCAAGCAGATGAGTAGTGACTTCTCTTGCTTCTGACACTTTTCCTCACAAGCCATGTGTAGACAAAATGAAGGGCATGTGTACATGACACTTTAAAGTGGGTTAAATGTGTTTTCATGGCTTTTATGTTGTTGGTGTTTGCATGCATCAGTGGTGTATTGTGCATTAATTCCCTCAGTTGTAGCAAATTTGGTGTCATAATGTGCCTTAAATGATTTGGGGCACAATAAACTAAAACTGTTCCAAGGGGTTTTAGTTTGCAGCCCCTACAGCCGCGGAGTGAACACTGGGCTCCGTGCAGCTCTGTGGCTCTGCAGGAAGGCCATGCAAGCAGCCTGGCAGCAGCCCTGGAAGGTAGGCTCCACCCAAGAAAAAAAAAAAGAAGCGGTGAGCCTGATCTTCCCCCTCCCCCCGCCCCCCCGGAGCCTGACTGCCTACCTGAGCTGTGCAGGGGCCCAGTGCTTCCCTCTGTGGCTGCGGCGTCCCCCAGGACCACCCAAGCCAGGTGCTTGTGGGTAGGTGCCACCGGGGAGGTGGGGGGGGGCACACCACTGCCACGGCGGGAAGCATCAGCTCTTTTTTCCCCTCCTCCCCCGCCACAGCCCAGGGACCACTCTGCCCACCAGCAGCTTGCCCTCCCCTTCCCACTGCTGGAGAAATTTAGGGCCCCCATTTTGTCTACACTTGCCCACAGGGACATGGTGTGGGGGGGGGGCTCCTCGTGCCGGGGGAGAAAAGCCCCAGCCCCGCCTGCCCCTCCCCACAGCCCAGGGACCACTCTGCCCACCAGCAGCTTGCCCTCCCCTTCCTGCTGCTGGAGACGCAGGTAAGTTTGGGAGTGTGCACAACACAGGGGTTTAAAAGGTCCTAAATTGACGCGGTGTTTTTAAAAACCCACTGCTTCAATTTAGGGCCCCCATTTTGTCTACACATGCCCACAGGGACATGGTGACTTCATTTTGTGAGGGTACAACCTACCAGATGAGGTGCTTTTTAGTCAATCTTTAATGATTGCTTTGTTCCTCATGTTACGTTCTTCCTCACAGAGGGGTGGAGAATCTGACACAAGTGAATGAGTTCATCCTCTTGGGTCTGACCAATGTCTGGTGGCTGCAGAAATTCCTCCTTGCTCTCTTCCTTATAATGTATGCGGCCAGCTTGCTGGGGAATGGTGCCATCATGGCTGTGTTGATAGCTGAGACCAAACTTCACACCCCCATGTACTTCTTCTTGGGCAATCTATCCTGTCTGGACATCTTCTATTCCACAGTCACTGTGCCCAAGATGCTGGCTAGCTTCAGTTCAGGACACCAGGCCATCTCGTTGACAGGCTGTCTGGCCCAGCTCCACTTCTTCCACTTTTTGGGCAGCAGTGAAGTTATGAAGCTATGCTGCTAGGCGTTATGGCCTATGACCGGTATGTGGCTATCTGCAACCCACTGAGGTATACAGTGGTCATGAGTAAGCAGGTCTGCCTACTCCTGGCAGTGACCACCTGGAGCGCTGGCTTCCTGCATGCCCTGATGCACTCAGTCATGACCTCTCAACTACACTTCTGTGGTCCCCACCATGTCCACCACTTCTTCTGCGACATCAAACCCCTGCTGAGTTTGGCCTGCAGCAGCACCCACCTCAACCTCATTTTACTCAATATTGTTACAGGGAGTATTGCACTGGGTCCTTGTATGCTCACCCTCCTTTCCTACCTCTATATCATCATCTTCCTCCTCCTAAAAGTGCACTCATGGGAAAGCAGGAGCAAGGCTTTTTCCACCTGTGCATCCCACCTCATGGTGGTGTCTCTATTCTATATTCCAGTGCTTTGCAACTACATGCTTGCTTCCTCTGGGGCATCCTATGAAAGAGATATGATTCCTACCCTCATGTACAGTGTTGTTACCCCAGTGCTGAACCCTGTGATCTACACCTTGAGAAACCAGGAAGTAAAGAGATCCTTGAGGAAATTTCCAAAACAAAAAACTACTCCCTGAAAAAATGTGAAAAATAGGAACTTTATAGCATATAATAGTTTTAAAATATTTTCTTTGTGGACTTATGGTTTAAAATCCATGTTTTCTTCTGTTGAGAAAGTCACTGCAGGGCAGAGTTGAAACTGTACCTTAATTTGCATTTCCGAGAGCCCGTCAGAACAAATTATGCTGAGGGGAAACCAGCA
>NW_005843754.1:50429-53214 GCF_000455745.1 Alligator sinensis | reverse complement strand
GACTGCACCTGCTCCCTGGGAAATCTATTCCAGATTGTGGTCACCCTTACTGTGAAGAAGTTATTCCTTACTTCCAACCTGAAACCATCCTGTAACACAGGGTGGGCAATTATTCCAGCTGGAGGGCCACTTAATGAGTTTTGGTGAGCTTTTGAGGGATGCAAGGGTGGCCCCACCCCTTGACAAGTACCCCGCCACTTAGTCGCTATCTTGAAATCAGCAATCCTGCCCCTGACCTCTGACCTTTGCCACTATAAGTCCCTCCTCTTACCCTTAGATGTACTCCTTTGGGAAGGGGGTTTGCCATCTTGGAACCAGAAAAATAATAAATTATATACTAAAAGTCAGCAACTGTAATAACATGTTAATATTTTCCTGATTCGTGTGCATTTGAGGTGTATATGTTGATTCACAGATTCACAGAATTTTAGAGCTGGAAGGGACCTCAGTGAATCATTGGGTCCAACCCCCCTACTCTGGGTAGGAAAGACTGCTAGGGTCATATAATCCCAGCCAGGTGTGCATCCAGTCTCCTTTTGAAAATCCCCAGGGTAGGTGCCTTCACCACCCACACTGGGAGTCTGGGCAGAGAAACTAAAGAAGTTTTTCCTTATATCCAGTCTGAAACCTTCTTCTAGGAGTTTATGATGATTGCTTCCGGTTGTCCCCTTGTGTGCTTTGGCGAATAGTTACTCATCTAGCCCCTGATGCTCTCCCCTGATTTATTTGTAAGCTTCCACCAAATCCCCCCAAACTCGTCTCTTTTCTAGTCTGAACAGTCCCATGTATATGCTATTGTTCATTCCTCGTCCTTTACTTTTTGGAACAATGCCGCCTTTATGGCACACCCTGATGCATCTGTTTGTAGGAAAAATGACTCCTGAAACTTTGGCATATATAGTGTTAGGGTAACTGTATTTGAATCTTGGGGAGCACTGGATTTGCAGCTGAATAAAGGCTTTTTTTCTGTCTCAGCAAAAGCTGCTGACCAGAAGGCAAGATTTCTATATTAAAAGTAACTTTCCAAATGCTTAAGTAAGCAGTTTCCTAACAATGGGATAGTGTGCAAGATGCATGATTCCTTGTGTAAGATGAATAAGATGCAGCCAACCAGCTATCATCAGGAGAAAAAGCAGAAGCAAGACCCTGGAGATAAAGGAGTCAGCAATAAACTAGAAAGAACCAGCAACTGACCGAGAGAAGCAGGGGTCAAAGTCTTATGCATGTGCTCTTAGCAGAGACGCATGTAAATGAATGAAATGCATAGGCAATCCCATGCTAATGAAGTAAACAGTAAACAGAGGTGTAGCTTGAGATGGGAGGAGAAATGGGTGGAACCTGAGGAGGAACACAGGTGGAGTGAATGTTAATGAGCACGGACCAAGGTGTATAAAATGTAAAAAGAACTAATGTTCAGTGCAGGTCCCCAGTTTGTTGGTATGTTTGGGACCTTTGCCAGAAGCTGTCTCAATTCTAAATAAAGCTGTTGCGAGCAATGTGTGTAAGTAGCATTTGCTCCCTGCTTCCTCTGGATAATGAGTAACAGGACCCATGAGCGATTAGATTGTCATCTCCCTAGTTGCTTTTCCTTTTTGTGTGTGGGGTCAAGGTGACCTCAGTGGTTTTTTTGTAAGTTGGCTTAAATGGAATGGTGGTCTGAGACCCCAGGAGAGTCCAGCTAGCCTGGTTTGGATTATGGCCTGGAATTGGGTCAAGGGAATTTTAAGTAAAGCAACTGCCCTCCAGGCTTTAACTTGGAGTTTTCAAGATTTTGCCTCCAGACTGTTAACACCTAAGAGAGAGCGTCAGAGTGAAGCCAGCATTCTGGCCAGAAATCCCTTAAATCTGAAGACAGCCCTGAAGTTAGTAGATACAGAAATGTTTGATTGTCTGTATTGTTGCTTTTTGTCCTTGTTCTGTATCAATAAATTCACCTATTATCACCTGGCAGGAGTTGTGGTCAGTCTGAGAGTTGTGTCTGTCCAGAACAAAAGTATAGGTGCTGGTTTCAAATCCAGTCCAAAAATTGACAACTCCACCAAGAGTAGTAACCTGACTGATCAGAAAGTTTGTTGATGCAGAGTGATCTGTTTTAGAGGGGTTAGCTTAAACTTGTAGTCAAGTAAAGTTATATAGGAAGTAACTGAAGTTGTAAGTATTGTGCAGGAGATGCTGTTTGTTGCTGCTGACCAGGAGACCTTGTTTGTCCAGGTCAGGCAGAATAATAGACATACGTATATGCTGTGGTCTGCTTAGAATTAAGTAAAAACCTCCTGTTGTGTTTACAATAGGAAACTAGAAAGTAAAGAAAGTCATCTCTCTGCTAGAAAGGCTGTGTGAATAAACAGAGTCCTTTGAGTCTAGGGTCCTTAGAAAAATAATTACAGTCTTCTGTGAAGAAAGAACAAAAGCAGGTGTGTTTGCTGTGAAGTTTGTAAAGTGTAAGCTACCAGTGCTGGTTATAGCAAAAGAAAGTGTTATACAGGCAGTAGAGCTGCAGAGAAATCAAAAACAGTTATAGAAATGTGAAACAGACACTCTGGAATCCTGTGTGCATCAGGAAATAAAAGCAGGAAGCACAGAAAGAGACAGGGTATGCTACTCGACATCTGCTTAGGTAGTGTCAGAGAATTTGTGATTGAAAGTGAGGAGAAACTTAGTTCTTTCTCTCCCCTGCCTCTCCAGAAACAATGAAGAGCCTAAAAGAGATAGAGATTGTTACAAGAGCATAACAGCTTGTTTCAAAAAACATCAGGGTATGGCTTTGTAAAGAAAGATCAGTGCC
>NW_005843754.1:48718-50013 GCF_000455745.1 Alligator sinensis | reverse complement strand
CCTTGCTGGCTGTGGTCTGGCATTGGCGGCTCATGTTCATCTTGGAGTCAATAATGACTCCAAGATCCCTTTCCGCCTCTGTGCTTTCAAGGGGAGAACTCCCCAGCCTGTATGTGTGCTGTGGATTCCTTCTCCCCAGGTGCAGCACCCTGCATTTGTCTGCATTGAACCCCATCCTATTCTCGTCTGCCTACTTTTGTAGTCTGTCTAAATGTAGTTGCAGCCTCTCTCTCCCTTCAAGTGTGTCCACCTCGCCCCACACCTTAGTGTCATCAGCAAACTTGGACAGCGTGCTTTCCACCCCCTCGTCCAAGTCACCGATGAAGATGTTAAACAGTGCGGGTCCGAGGACCAAGCCTTGGGGGACCCCATTGCTCACATCTCGCCAGGTTGATGACGTAGTCTTTCTGGACTTTAAGAAGGCCTTTGACACTGTCTTTCACCCCATCCTCATCAATAAATTAAGTGACTGTGGCATTGATGCAGTTGATACATCAAGAAAAGCATAACCTCCATGACCTTGCAGAGATCAGCCATGCCAAAGATCAAAAAGGTTGCTATACTGTTTGTTCTATTGTCAGAATTTGTGCAAAAATTAGGAACACAAAGTAAAATGATAGAATCCTAAAGAAAACCAGGGCCTTCCTGTGCAAACAGCATACCCAATTTCCATGACAATTAAAAAAAACCTCCTAACTCTTCACATTTATCCAAACTTTTACAGAATGAAAAGGCACTGGTAATGCTATAATAGCACCAGCATCCAGCAAACCAATTCAGCTGCATATTCATGCCAATGGAAAAAACTAGAAAAATCCCTATGCTACCATCATCCCAGTTTCTAGCTCAGTCCCAGGCTGGAAAGCAAGTGGCCTAAGCTTTCTCTCACTTGTCATCAACAATGGACAAACGGTCAGTCCTCTGTCCAAGTAATATAAAAGCATCATTCTACCTTGCCAGGCCCAAGGGGTGTATTGTGTGGGGAAAGTGATGACCTCTGGAGAGTCAGCTGGGCTTCTCTTTTGCTGCCTATACTAATTCTGTGAGGGAGTGTTAGGGTGACAGGATTTGGATCTTGGGGAGCACTGGATTTACAGCTGAATACAAAGGCTTTTTTCTGTGTCTCAGCAAAAGCTGCTAGTAACAAGGCAAAATGATATATTAAGAATAACCTTGCAAATGCTTAGGCAAGCAGTTTTCTAAACAGCGTCGTAGTGTTAGAGCCATTGTGTGAGGAGAACAAGATGTAGCCTATTAGAAGGGTAAACCTGATCCTTTTCTCACTCTTTTCACTT
>NW_005843754.1:37451-48685 GCF_000455745.1 Alligator sinensis | reverse complement strand
GCTGATTTATGGTGAGCCCGAGTGCTGAAAGAATTGATTTTGCATTGGTCTTGCAGCTGATACATTGCTTACTTATGCCAAGTTAGACATTTGACTGGGCATAAAGCTTAGGCAGCAGAAGCATAACTGTAACACGGGGCCTGGTCAGGGCCAATCTCTGTGGCCTGCCCACCTTTTCTTGGGACAACTGCCTGTGTTCTCACCTGCCATGCCTTGATGTTAATTAGGTGAAGGAGAACAATAGAAACTTTCATCGCCGTTACGTGTAAGCGAGCAGATCACGTATGCTGCATAAGCTATCGAAAAGTGAAGGTCATAACTCGAAACAGTAAGGCTAACGCAAACTAGAATAAACTGGCTTTTATCAGCTCTAAGTTACTCAGTTAGGGAAATTTAAATTAGCAGCAAGTGGCAATTGCTGATTGGTGAAGCTGTTGCTGTGATGATAACGTCATGTTTCCCATATAATGCTTTGTGTAATTCAAGAAGTGCTACAGGCAATCTCCCTGTGGGGCAGTTGTCTGTTCAGAATGCATTCTTTAATAAATCAAGCCTTTAAACTTATGTTGTGGTTCGTCTGAGCCTCTGCCCAACGAACCCGGGGACTTAGATTTTTCCCCAACATAGGTAATTAGATGTTAATAAGTGGGAGGCTGCCCATTTTATGCCCCAATGCCAGGGGGTGCTATCTGCGGCTCCATTCCTCCCCTACACTGCAGCCCAAGCCTTGCAGATGGTATCTAGATGTTCTTATCATCACCGGCCCCACACTGGGACCCAGAATCCTTCTATCAGGTACCCTCCAAGATCCCTCCATTCAGGTGTCCTACCCCACCTTCATTCGGCTATCTAGCTCTTTGAAACTATTTTCCCCTCTCGGGTGTGGTCCCCCCAGGACCTTTGGCTACCAGCCCTGGCCCACCTCCAGGCCAGTCGGGACCCCAGGCCCCCGGCTCTTGGGTGTTCCTCATGGTGGGCCCCTGGCCCTTTTGACCATCCTGGTCCTGGCCCCAGCATGGGCCAGTCAAGGGTACTCTCTTGCTCCCTCTTTCCCAGGGTCTCCCCTATAGGACCTACACACAACGGGGTTACTCACCCACTGGTGGGGGCTAGGGGTTAAGGCACCCAAACCCGCCTTTCACCGGGGTGGTAACTGGCCGGGCATTTCCTGGGGGCTGCCGAGCCACTGAGAGCCCCATCAGGCCACCCACTCCTGGCAGGGTGCAGTTTTAGGTCATGCCCAGGACCAGGAGTCTCCTATCCATCCCCTACAGATCTTCCCTTACCTCCAGATGATCTCAGCAGCCCACCGGCCAGGCAATGTTGTTACCTGCCTCCAGCAGCCGAGCTGCCCTGTTTATATAGACAGCCCCTGATTCCAAATGGCTGCGTGCATCAGGCAGCTGGTGGCTGCCAGCTCCAGGCCCTTAAAATGGCAGGGACCAACAGTGCCCTGCCACAGTAATGCTTATTTTACCTAACATCAGCAAAATGACATGTTTGTTTACTTAGTGGAATGTAGGGCTTTAAATAGTTAATAATTTGTCTAATCATTTGACACCTACACAGTCAATTGGGTCACTAACTGGCTGGAGGGAAGCACCCAGAGAGTGGTGGTGGATGAGTCTTATTTGACCTGGAGGGATGTGGGAAATGGGGTTCTGCAGGGCTCGATCCTTGGGCCCGCACTATTCAACATCTTCATCAGTGACTTGGACAAGGGGGTAAGAAGCACCCTGTTCAAATTCACAGATGACACTAAGATGTGGGGAGAAGTGGGCATGCTAGAAGGAAGGAATGGCTGCAATCAGACCTAGACAGGTTTCAGGGGTGGGAGGATGAGAAGGTGACTCCAGACTCCAAGGAGGTGATCCTCCCCCTCTATGCGACACTGGTCAGGCCACAGCTAGAGTACTGTGTCCAGTTCTTGGTGCCGCACTTCAGGAGGGATGTGGACAACATGGAGAGGGTCCAGAGGAGGGCCACTCTCATGATCAGGGGCAGCCGGGCAGGTCCTATGAGGGGAGGCTATGGGACCTGAACCTGTTCAGCCTCCACAAGAGAAGGCTGAGGGGGATCTAGTGGCCATTTACAAACTAGTCAGGGGGGACCAGCAGGCTTTGGGGGAGTCCCTGTTCCCCCGAGCACTCCCAGGAGTGACAAGAAATAACGGTCACAAGCTGGCAGAGGGTAGATTCAGACTAGACATCAGGAGGCGCTACTTCACTGTCAGGGTGGCTAGGATCTGGAACCAACTTCCAAGAGAAGTGGTGCCAGGTGCCAGCTCCTGCCCTGGGGGTCTTTAAGAGGAGGCTAGATGAACACCTTGCTGGGGTTGTTTGATCTCAGTGCTCTTTCCTGCCGTGGCAGCGGGTCAGACTTGATGATCTGTCTAGGTCCCTTTTGACCCTACAAACTATGAAACTATAAACCTGACTTTTGTGGCTCAAACTTGAGCTAGACTTCCCCAAATACCCAATTGAAACTGTGTAATATTGTAACTGTCTTGTTTGTTTTTCTTGCATGGCTATTACTACTAGTATCATCATAAGTTTCACCTGGCAATAAAATAATCACCTGGCAATAAAACAACTTTTATGGTCAAGCTGGTTGCCATACTCTCTCTGGACTTCATTTACTCTTCCTTCTCCTCAACCTCCTTCTCTTCAACCTCCCCATTTGCTCTGCAGCAACACGTCTTTTACCTAAGCCAAAGATCCCGGTAAAGCCCCAAAATCCTGTGGGGTCTGTTCATCAAGGGAATTACTACCAGGACACTTGTGACAAGAGATTGGGGGGTAGGGTGGAGGGGTTCTGAGGTCAGGGCCTTTGAGGGTGTCAGCCTGTAAATGCTGATGTACCCAGTTCACTCAGATGTGCCCTGCTGTTCAGATCTCAGGGCCATATGAAAGTGTCAGCTGGAAGTGCTGAGTAACCCAGCCTGACTCAGAAGTGCTCTGGTAATTTGTGTGTCTATGTGTCTGGTTGATTTGGTGGCTGGAGGAACCCAGCCCCATTGAAACTAAACCCTGCAGTGTAGCTCCATTGGGGATGAGGACTTGCAGAAGGGAGATATAAGCTCTGTGTAGAAACATAAATGACACAAGCAGTACTGTGACACCCTCAGTTGGTGCTGTGAGTATGCTCTGCCCTTTTCTGGGCCTGGAACTGTTGTTCCCTCTGTGGGCTCGAGTAAGGCTGTACCAATTAAGAGCTTCCAGGGCAGTGACAGAGCCAAAACCCTTCTTGGGCAGCTCTGTGTGGGGGAGTCCCTTCGGGAGGAGAAGAAGATGGGACCCCAGAAGGGGACAACAAAGGAAGTGGTGTGCTACCACTGTGGCAAGTTCAGTCATGTCTCCTGGGAATGCGGCATGGACCTGAGTGATTTAAGCCATGGGGCAGCACCAGTGCCTTGTTGAGAAACAACCCCAGGGAAGCAACAGAACTGATGTAGAGTGATGGGGTGAGGCATGTCACGAGTACCAAAAAGCTCAGGAACAGAGGCCTCCTAAAGCCCCGTTACAATGAATGCCTGTAATTGAAACACCATTCTCATGGGTGGCGTTGGTCATCATGGGACCGCTGCCAAAGTCCCATGCTGGGCATCAATACATACTGGTCCTGGTGAACTATGCCACATGATTCCCAAAGACAGTACTGCTCAGGTTGATCACAGGACCACCCAGGACAGCCTGGGTGGTGAAAGAGTTATTAACATGGATTGCCAAATTTGGGATACCTCATGAGATCCTCACTGACCAGGGGACCAATTTTATGTCAGGAGTAATGAAGGCCCTGTGCAGCATGTTAGGCATTACCCACTTGAAGACATTCATGTACCACCCCCAGTCCAATGGGTTAGTGGAGAGGCTAAAGGGAACAATCAAGAGAATGCTTCAGAGTTGAGCCCAGGAGGACCCACACAAATGGGACACAGTGTTAACACCATTGTTGTTTGCACACACATAATCAGAGGTCAGGAAAACAGACCTTATGACGAGAGGCTGAGAGCCATGGGACTCTTCAGCCTTTAAAAGCTCAGGCCCAGGGGTGATCTGGTGGCCACCTACAAAATTATCAGAGGAACTCACCAGGATCTGGGGGAACAATTGTTCACCAGAGCGCCCCAAGGGATGACAAGGTCGAATGGTTATAAACTCCTGCAAGACTATTTCAGGCTGGACATAAGAAAGAACTTCTTTACTGTCTGAGCCCCCAAGGTCTGGAATAGACTGCAGCTGGAGGTAGTTAAAGCACCTACTTTGAACACCTTCAAGAGACATTTGGATGTTTATCTTGCTGGGATTCTATGACCCCAGCTGACTTCCTGCCCCTGGGGCAGGGGGCTGGACTCAGTGTTCTTCCAAGGTCCCTTCCAGCCCTAATGTCTATGAAATCTATGAAAGAAATGTGAACCCCAGCCCCTGGGTTCTGGTCAGGTCTGTGAAGAACTAGCCTCAACTCCCACCTGCCTACACCCACCACCAACTTCTTTAGCCTGTGTTTAACACTTCTACCTTGATTCCCAAAGCAAAGACATGCCATTCACAGGAGTGGGGTGGAGAAGGACACTTGCAGCACAGGGCTCTGTGGCTTAGTGGGTTAAAGCACCTGTCTAGTAAACAGGGGATCCTGGGTTCAAATCCCAGCAGTGCCTGCCTTCTTTTCACCTTTCACCACATTGCAGAGTTGTGATTGGGCTGAAAGAAATCTCATGAAGTTGAACAAGTGCAAGGTCCTGCACTGAAGACAGAGCAGTCCTATGCACTGTTACTGGCTTGGGGCTGACTGGCTGGACAGCAGCTCTGCAGAAAACCCTCCCAATCCTTCAGTTGCTCTAGGAGCACAGAGATGATGCCTACACAGTCAGATGGGTGGCAAATTGGTTAGATGGTCACACTCAGAAAATTGTGGTGGACAGGTTGTTTTCAACCTGGAAGGATGTGGGTGGGCAGTGGAGTCCCCCAGGGCTCAGTCCCTGGGGCCTGTGCTATTCAACATCTTCATCAGCAATCTGGATGTAGGTGTGGAAAGTGGGCTGTCCAAATTGGCTGATGACACCAAGATGTGGGGTGAGGTGGGCACGCTGGAGGGGAGGGACAGAATTCAGCTAGATCTGGACAGGTTACAGAGGTGGGCGGATGAGAATAGGATGGAGTTCAATGCAGACAAGTGCAGGGTGCATCTAGGGAGAAGGAACCAGCAACACACCTATAGGCTGGGAAACTCCCTTCTTGTCAACACAAAGGCAGAAAAGGATCTTGAAGTCATTGTTGACTCCAGGATGAACATGACCCACCAATGTGAGGAAGCGGTCAGTAAGGCTAACCACACCTTGTCATGCATCCACAGATGCATCACAAGCAGGTCCAGGGAGATGATCCTCCCCCACTATGCGACACTGGTCAGGCCACAGTTGGAGTAGTGCATTTAGTTTTGGGCAACGCAATTCAAGAGGCTAGCATTGAGAGGGTCCAGGGGAGGGCCACTTGCATGGTCAAGGGGCAGCAGGTCAGGCTCTATGAAGAGAGACTAAAGGGCCTGAATCTATTCAGCCTTCACAAGAGAAGGATGAGAGGGGTTCTCGTGGCCATTTATAAACTCACCAGGGGTGACCAGCAGAAACTGGGTGAGGCTCTGTTCCCCCAGGCACCACCGGGGGTTACTAGGAATAATGGCCACAAACTGATTGAGAGCAGGTTCAGGCATGATATCAGGAGACATTACTTTATGTTTAGGGCTGCCAGGCTCTGGAATGGACTCCCAAGGGAGGTGGTGCTCTCAACCTACCTTGGGGATCTTCAAGAGAAGCCTGGATAGCTATTTGGCTGGGGTGTTGTGATCCCAGCACTTGTTCCTGCCTGGGGCAGGGGGTTGGACTTGATGATCTGTTTAGGTTCCTTCCAACCTGAAGCATTATGAAACGATAAGCCTGTGAGTACAGAAGGTGCCTAATCCTCCAATTTGTCTAGGTCACTCTAAACCCTAACCCTACCCTTTAGCATATCTCCTATTCCCCCAGCTTGGTTTAATCTGGAAACTTGCTGAGGGATCACTTTGTGCCATGCATGGATATGAAACTGGCCCAAAGACTGGCCCAAAGATTGACCCCTCGGACACTACACTTTATACCAGCTGCCAACTAGACATCAATCCATTGATTACTACCCTCTAAGCCTGGTGCTCCAGCCAGTTTTCTATCCACCTTACAGTCCATTCATCCAGCCCGTTCTTCCTTAGTTTGCCTGCGAGAATGTTGTGGGAGACCGTATCAAAAGCCTTGCTAAAATCAAGGTACACCACATCCACTGGCCTTTCCACATCCACAGAGCCAGTCATCTCATCATAGAAGGCAGTCAGGTTGGTCAGGCATGACTGGCACTTGGTGAATCCACACTGAATGCTCCTAATCACCTTCTTCTCCTCCAAGTGCTTAGAAATGGATTCTTTGAGGATCTGTTTCATGGGACTGAGGTGAGGCCAACCCATCTGTAGTTCCTCTTTCCCTTTCTTAAGTATGGGCGTCATGTTGGCCCTTTTCTAATCATCCAGGACCTCTCCTGATCCCCATGAGTTTTCAGAGATGATGGTCATTGGCTCTACCATTGCATCAGCTAACTCCCTCAGCACCTTCAGGTGCATCCTGAACATGCGCTTGAATATGTCCGACTTTTCTAAATAGTCCCTAAGGGGACATGTACACGCCATGATATTTGCCCTTTCAGGTACTGCAACTGCGTGTCTGTTTGCACAAGTGGGATTTCCTGTCATTTTGAAAGTGTTTTCAGCATGTTAAAGTAAAACTGCTCAGACATAAGTTAGTTTGGTTTGCCGCGAGTTAAAGCATTGCGGCTATGGATTCGTTGCATGCAAACACAAAGGTGCTCAAAGATGTCTAATTACCCTCTTTTTCTACCAGGAAGCACTGCGCTATTTCTTTAATTGAGGCCTTTGTCCACTAGATGCTGCTTTTGATTGCTGCTACTATTTTTCGTTTTACTCCTCCTCATCCCATCTCCCTGTCCTGTACCAAATAAGAACAAGTAAAGAATAAAAAGTAGAATAGAAATAGATATATAGATATACATATGTAGTGATAGTATCAATAGTAGTGTTTAAATAGTGTATAAAGTATAAAAAAATAGATAGTGTATAAATATTAGTTTATAAATAGTGTAGGTGCAGGGAAGGAAAATCTAAACTAGTTTTTTTCTACTTTTGGACTACTGTGCAATTTTAATATTTTTTAAATAATGGATTTTTTAATGAGAAAAAAAATCCTGAAACAGACCAACATGTTAATGTTGAAATAAAGTCTTGAAATTCATACAGTTCCTTCCGGATGTGCCTTTTTTACTTTCATAGGCAAATTGGTATGGGAGACCATACGGTAAAGGGGTGGGTGGGAGAGGTTCTGACTGCAGCTTGTGGGGTTGGGGGAATTTTGGGAGAGATGAGATTAGTGGTTTAAATCTGCCCCCTATTGTAATTCAGTACAATTACCATCTTTAATTTTCCCAGAGCCTGATGAAGGGGGTTTGATCAAAAAAGCTTGCAGAAAAAGTGATTTTTTTTTGTAATTTCCTAGTCAGTCTAGTAGGGAGGCTTTGCAAAGTGCTTGGGGGATGGTGGGGATGGGACATGCAGTGCCTGTGGTACCCCCGATGCCAACGCCCAGGGGATGTGGCAAGCCAGACTTGTGAAGGGGTAGGCAGCCCCTTCGGGTATCTTTGAATGATAGAGTGCTTCCCCCAAACCTGAATGCCCCATGCAAAAATCGCCCAGCAAAGCAACAGAACTGTTCCAAAACACTTGTCAGGAGGCAACCCCTTTGGGTGGCTTTGCAAAGTGCTTGAGTGATGAGGGGGATGGGAGGTGCAATGCCTGTCATGCAGGAAGCAAATTTATGCCCAAGTCAGCGTAAGTCTCCATAGTTAATGTGCAGTACAGGTCTTCATGTGTAGAGATGCGCCCACACTGAGCAGTAATTTTTGGAACCTCATCCCCCCACCCAGAGCCAGACATAGAGGGGAACAAGGTGGGAACAAGAAATTTGCTTTTCTCTTGTCTTTTCTGAAGGGAGGCTCAGAGCACAGAGAAGAGGGTGCCCAGCCCAGCTCTACCCTCACACTGCACCAAGGACCAGGTAATGCTGGCCAAAGTCAACCTGTAAGTGCCGCAGCCATGGGACATTCCCTGCCCCCTGGAAGCTCACAGAATCTGCCTCTGCATGCTGCCCCCGCACTGGGCCACACCTGTGCAGCCAGGACCACTCACATTCACCCACATCTTCCCCTGACTTCTGTGCATTTGGGCTGAATCCAGGCGGTCGACCGCACACCTGACCCAAAGGCAGCTCAGCCCTAGCCGGCCAGCGCTGTTCGCACTTGAAAGAGCTGATGTGAATCAATTTGGGAGATCCTCTGGAAATCTTCATGCTGCCGTGACAGTCGTTCCCAAATAGCTAGACATGCAACCGTGGGTATGAAGTGCAGCAAAACAAACTGCGATGAAATCTCAGGGAAAAAGTCTTTCTTAATGTCAGAGCAGCAGGATAACAGGACCAGCTGCCCCAGGGAGCTACAAACCCTGCTTCCCTGGAGGTTTCCAAGCAGAGGTTGGATGGGGGCTGTGTTTACTGGCTTAGGAAGAGTGTCCTGCTGCCTCCATGCAGAGGCCTGGATTAGATGCTTGAGGTCTCTTCCAACCCTGTAACTTCATGGTGCAGTGGATAACAGTGCCATCTGCTGAGCCCTGCCCCAATATGCAGGAGAGCCCAGGATTTTTTTGTGATCACTTTTCTTGAGCCAGCTGGTAGTTGGCTGGGGCAGGAAGCAAGCTTTTGGGCACAAAGACCTGCGCTCTTAGTCTGAGAACCCAGCTAACCCAGTGCACTTGTTGCAAACAAAACCAACAGCCTCCAATGTTGTTTGGACAGGAAAGTCTCTGACAAGGGCAGGGAGGTGGTTCTCCTGCTCCATCCCACACTGGAGACTATCCAGGTCTGTACCCCACACTTCCAGAAGGACGTGGACAAATTGGGAAGAGCCCAGCACAGAGCAACGAAAATGATCAGGGCCTGGGAGGCAAGACTGATGAGCACAGGCTGGAAGAGCTGGGGGGACTGAGTCTGGAGAGAAGAAAACTGAGTGGGGATTTGATCACAGTCTACAAAACCCTGCAGAGCACTGGCAGAGAGGCTGGAGATGGGCTTTTCTCTGTGGCCACAGGGGACAGGACTAGGAGCAATGGTCTCGAGCTGCTGCAGGGGAAATGGAGGCCGGAGATGAAGGAGGAACATTGTGACTTTGAGCAGCACTAAGCACTGGAACAAGCCCCTAGAGACATGGGGGAGTCTCCATCCCTGGCAGGTCCCAAGAGAAGGTTGCACAGCCGTGTCTGGGATGGTGTAGTGAGGCCTGGTCCCACCTTGAGCAGAGGGCTGATCTATATGACCATGTGAGGACCCTTCCAGCCTGACTTTCCAATAGTCCTTTGATCGTAAGCACCTGGGTAGATTCTCACAGTTCCTGATATGACCCAGCAGAAGTTAATGGAAGTCTTGTCAGCCTCTGCTGCTACAGCACATGGACGATGCATTTCCTTAACTCTGCCTCTAGTGACATATGTACACGTGATGTAACCCAGATACCTCTACCAGGGTACCTGGACGCTTCTGTCCACATTCCTTCCAAACATCTTCATCTCCAAAGACCAGATACTGGACTCTTTGGTTCACTCTGCCATTCTCAAAAGTTTTCCTGTTCTCCTCAAATCCCTCTGCAGATCAGACGCCCATCACTGTGATAAAAAGTGGGTTAGGTACGGGGCCTAGTGAAAACCTGTTTTCATTTCCAGATGATTTCTAATGCGGAGGCTTGTTCTGGCTTGTGCACAGGGTTGAGGTACTTATGTTTCAAGAGGTCAGTTTGCTTTTCTCATGCTTTCTTTTTCCTCTGTTCTCCCCAGAGAATTTCCTTAGGGAAGTGCTCAAATGCTTTTTGTAGCAAAATGAAGACCATATAGACCATTTCTACATTAGGGAATTTCAAATACTGTGAAATGTGCATCTTTCTGCCTACTTTTGGAATCATAGAAATGAAGGTCTGGAAGGGACCTTGAAAGATCCTCAGGTGCAACCCCCCTGCGTATTGGTTTCTCTGATAACTGAAGCATCACACTGGTGACTCATATTCATTTTATGGTCAATAATGATTCCCAGGTCCCTTTTGGATGTGGTGCTAGCTAGTGTAGCACCACCAAGCCTGTAAGTTTGTTGTGGATTTTTCCTCCCCAGATGGAGCACTTTACATTTCTCGGTGTTGAACAGCATCTGGTTTTGGTCTGCCCATCTCTAACTACTCTGTCTAGGTCTTCCTGAATTGTCACCCTACCGTGAGGCATGGCCGCACTTCCTCACAGCTTAGTGTCATCGGCAAACTTTGCCAGTGTGCTTTTCACCCCCACATCCAGATTATTGATGAAGATGTTGAAAAGCACTGGTTCAAGTACTGAACCCCAAACCTTTCCACCAGGTCAACCCAGATCTGTCTATTAGTACTTTCTGCGTCCAAACCCACAGCCAGTTTCCCACCCATCTGACTATTGAATTGTTGAGCCTATAGTCCCCTAGTTTTACCTTGAGAGTCTTATGGGACACCAAGTCAAAGGCCTTCTTAAAGTCCACGTAAATGACCTCGACCTCCTTTCCCTTACCCAGGTGGTGAGTAACCTGGTCGTAGGAGATGAGGTTAGTCAGACATGAGCTACCCATGAGAAAAGTACGCTTGCTGTCATTCAAAAATTTGCCTTCTATTAGCTTATCGCATATGGGCTCCTTGAGAAAAATTTCAAGGATTATTCCTGGGATTGAGGTCAGGCTGATTGGCCTGTAGTTTTCCTAGATTTCATAGACATTAGGGCTGGAAGGGACCTCAGAAGATCATCGAGTCCAGCCCCCTACCCAAAGGGCAGGTAGTTCCCTGGGTCCTCTCTCTGAAGCGACACCATAATAGCTCAAAATGAAGTCTTACTCTTGTATATTGTGTGGGGTGTGGAGAGATATGGGTGGATGGGTATGGGGCTTAAGTGGGGTGTGGGTGTGCATATGGATGTGTGTGTATGTGAGGTGCAGGGGGAAACTCTGGGGGCATGTGTGGATTCATAGATTCATAGATGCTAGGGTTGGAAGGGACCTCAATAGATCATCGAGTCCGACCCCCTGCATAGGCAGG
>NW_005843754.1:24103-37433 GCF_000455745.1 Alligator sinensis | reverse complement strand
ATGACCCCAGCTAGATGCCTATCTAACCTCCTCTTGAAGACCCCCAGGGTAGGGGAGAGCACCACCTCCCTTGGGAGCCCGTTCCAGACCTTGGCCACTCTTACTGTGAAGAAGTTCTTCCTAATGTCCAGTCTAAATCTGCTCTCTGCTAGCTTGTGGCCATTATTTCTTGTAACCCCCGGGGGCGCCTTGGTGAATTAAACCTCACCAATTCCCTTCTGTGCCCCCGTGATGAACTTATAGGCAGCTGCAAGGTCGCCTCTCAACCTTCTCTTGCGGAGGCTGAAGGGGTGCAGGTGCCTCATTCTCTCCTCATAGGGCTTGGCCTGCAAGTGGATGTGGGTGTGTGGGTGGGTATGGGGGTTTGGGTGAGTGTGTATGGGGTTTGTGAGGGGTTTTGGGGTGTGTGGAACAGGAGGGTGGCTGGGGGTGTGCGTGTGTGAGTGCGTGTATGTTGTGGGGTGTGTGCAGGTAGCAGTGAGTAGGGTTCCCCCAGGAGGTGTGTGGGGGCATGTGTGTGTGTGTGTGTGTGTGAGGGGGGAAAAGTGGTCCCTTCCCTTCACTGCCACTGGGCAGTTTTTGGTGCAGCCACCTGGAGCCTGCACCACACCAGACTGCCCTGCATCTCCATTGCTGCTGCCTCTGGGCTGCCCTGAAGCTGCACTACATTGTCACCATTGCTGCGCTGGGCAGCCCAGAGGTGGTGGTGATGTGGTGTAGACACAGGGAAATCCTGTGTGGGCTCAGAGCAGCTACACCAGGAAGCGTTGGCAGTGGCGATGGGGAGAAGCCACTTTTATTCTGTGCTGAGCAGCAGTTTCTGTCCAGTGCTGCCATTGCTCAGCCCAGATGGGAGAGCCTGGAGCAGATGCGATGCGTGCTGGTCCCCATCACTACCGCGGGGCTGGGGCAACCAGAGGTAATGCTCTTCTAGACTCAGTCCTGGCCAAAGGAGATGACCTGATGATTGACTTAAACTTAGAGAGTAGCCTGGGTGAAAGCAACCATGAAACCATCATGTTCACTGCCCGTCACAAGGCAGACAAATTGGACAGCTGGATTGAAGCTCTGGAATTCAACAATGCAAATTTCAACAAGCTCTGGTCACTAGTGGGGGAACTGCTGCAGGACCAGGGACTGAAGGCAAAAGGAGTGCATGAAGAGAGGTTGTTCCTTAAGGATACAATCCTTGAAGCACAAAGGAAGTCATTTCCCATGCAGAGGAAACATAGCAGAAGGGCTGGTAAGCTTTTACCACTATCCCATTACATAGTCCTTGTATTTCGCAGGCAACTTCATCACATATCCAGTCTTAGTTTGCATGGTGTCTTCAGGTGTCTCTGGGGGTACTGGTGGATTTTCTGAAATGTAACAAAACTCTTGCTCTTGGTGGTCTGGTTTTACTTCAGATGTTTGTTCTGCTGCCTTATTTTGAGGTGCATCCACATGGTCTGCTGGTACTGATGAGTAATCCATTCTTAAGTGTCTTCTGTACCTCCTGTAGATGTGACCGTAGGGAGTTTTTACCACATAGGACCGCAGTTCATTCCTTTTCGCCATAATTTGAAAGATGCTGAAATGGCTGCTCTCATAATGGAAGCAAGTATTATTCAGGATGCAAGACAGGAAGAAATAGGGATGAGTGGGAGCCCTATATGGCACAAAGCTTCCAAATATCAAAAGCAATGGCTGAAAAGGACCAAATTATTTGAAGTAAAATGCAACAAATTGGGGGCACTGACCTCCAGCCTCTTCCCCAAGCAGCACGAAGTCTGAGGGCTTGGGGAAGGCTTGATGACCCTCAGAGTCCTTCTGGGCACCAAGAAAGGGTTGAAGAGGCAGTCCCACCAAAATCACTCACAAACATCCATGTCGCTTCTTTCGCCTAGCAAGTTTAATAATGAAATACAGATGAGAGCTCAATGATCAAAAGTATAGTACAGCCTATCCAACAAGTGATGACGATGTATGGAACATAGACAAGGTTCTTTGGGCAACGTGAGATCTTTTATTAGATCAGTTAAATCACTGGAAAAATGGTTCCTTACAATCTTTCGGGAACAACCACCCTGCTTCAGTTATAGGATGAGAATACTGGTGTTTTGGGACTCTCTTGGGTGGAACAGAAACTTAAGCTAAAATGCAAAACGCAGGTCTGTGAAAATGCCCCCCTCACCCTCTGTTTCCCTCTGATGGACTCTTTGATGTGTCCACATCCTTTCTGTGGTGGGGGGCCTACAACTGGACACAGGACTCCAGATGTGGCCTCCCCAGTGCAGAATAGAGAAGAATCACTTCCCTTGCCCTACTGCCAACACTCCTACCAGTGTAGCCCAGCATGCCCTTAGCCTTCTTGGCAACAAAGGCACACTGCTGGCTCAGTCACCTTAGAGCCCACTTTAACTCCCCGGCCCTTTTCTGCCGGATGGGTTATTAGCCTCTTGGAGTGGCTCCTACAGGACACTCACGGAGCCAAATGGCTTTGGCACGAGGACGGAAGCCTCAGTATTCCCGAGAGATTACAACATGCTGCATTTCACCCAGAGGATGCCTTCATTCTTTCCCCACCCTTCCACAGAAGAGGAAGGACCTGTTACAGGCTGCATGCACCTCCTTTACACCTATTATTGCATTTCACAGCTGTAAGAGGACATAGAGACCAACCTCAGGGGTATCATGTTAAGTTGTGGGGCTTGATTACCAAGGAACCTGCTATAGAGAATGGCATGCAGGAAAGGAGGGCGGGTGGGGCGGGGGGTACAGCTGACACCTGGTGGTGCTGAGTTCTGATGAGGGGCTGAGAAGAAAAAAAACCCTGCCAAACTGGGCTCATGGGGTGGCAGTAGCAGTTTCTTGCAGACCTCAATGGGTATGTGCAGGCCTGGAAGAAGGGGTGATGCAGTGGGGAGGAAAGGCATGGTCAGGGTGGAGGGCAGAGAATGCTTCCCCAGCAATAAATGTCTTCCTTCCTGCAACTCTAGAGCCTCACATACAAGAACCCTGAGGCTAGCAGGGTAGTTGAACAAAGACAGTCCCTGCAT
This sequence comes from Alligator sinensis, assembly GCF_000455745.1. NCBI lineage: Eukaryota > Metazoa > Chordata > Crocodylia > Alligatoridae > Alligator > Alligator sinensis. The sequence continues at coordinate 34,392 of NW_005843754.1, read as the reverse complement.
GTCATTTGGAGCCAACTGTCTTGGGGAAGGCACCTATTGTGAAGGCAATTCTTCTCCCCCTGGGAGTATTGACTGCTTTTAGAGAATGATGGGGATGGCACAGGCTCCAAGGCTGATGCAAAGATCATCTCCTCACAGGTTCCCCCAGTATCCAGGCTGGCCTCTGCCTGAGGTGTCTCCTTTTAACCCTTCACCCTCAAACCTGGGAGGCCAGCTTCTGTGTCCTTTGGGTTTTGCAGTGCCCTAGAAAGGCTGAACAAAGGGTGAACTGTTGTTGCAGTCCACAGGCATGAGACTGCTTCCTTGGATGCAGACATTGGTGGGTGCTGAGCTGGTATACATCCCCAAAACCTTCCTGTATTACTGACAGAATTAAAGACACTCCCAGATATGGATGCACTAGTTTTTAATCTGTGTCAATGAGCTGTTGCCGGGACAGGTGGGAGAATTGGGTGAAGATCTTCCCACAGTCTGAGCACTGATGTGGCTTCTAACCAGTGTGGGTAAGCTGGTGCTAGGCCAGGTTAGAGGATCAGTTGAAGCTTTTCCCACACTCCGAGAACCGATATGGTTTCTCTGTTGTGTGGACGATGCAGTGTCTGGTGAGGTCAGAGGACCGAATGAAGCTCTTCCTACACGCTGAGCACTGATGTGGCTTCTCTCCTGTGTGGATCCGATAGTGTTGAGCCAGGGTGGAGGACCGAATGAAGCTCTTCCCACAGTCTGAGCATTGATATGGCTTCTCCCCTGCATGGATACGCTGGTGCTTAGCCAGGCCAGAGGAGTGAGTGAAGCTCTTCCCACACTCTGAGCACTGATGTGGCTTCTCCCCCGTGTGGATACGCTGGTGCTTAGCCAGGCCAGAGGAGTGAGTGAAGCTCTTCCCACAATCTGAGCACTGATGGGGTTTCTCCCCTGTATGGATACGCTGGTGCTGAGCCAGCTGGGAGGACTGAGTGAATCTCTTCCCACACACTGAGCACTGATATGGTTTCTCCCCTGTGTGGATACGCTGGTGCAGAGCCAGGCTGGAGGAGAGAGTGAATCTCTTCCCACACTCCAAGCACTGATGTGGCTTCTCCCCTGTGTGGATACGCTGGTGCTTAGTCAGATGGGAGGACTGAGTGAAGCTCTTCCCACAATCTGAGCACTGATGTGGCTTCTCCCCCGTGTGGATACGCTGATGCAGAGCCAGGCTGTAGGACACACTGAAGCTCTTCCCACACTCTGAGCACTGATATGGCTTCTCCCCTGTGTGGATACGCTGGTGCTTAGTCAGATGGGAGGACTGAGTGAAGCTCTTCCCACATTGTGAGCACTGATGTGGTTTCTCCCCTGTGTGAATACGCCGGTGCTTAGCCAGATGGGAGGACTGAGAGAAGCTCTTCCCACACTCTGAACACTGATGTAGCTTCTCCTTTGTGTGCATGCACAAGTGGCTCACCAGTTTGGAGAGCTGTCTGAATCTCTTCCCACACTTGGTGCAGCAGTGCTGTACACACTCGTGCTGGGACAGGTCTTGAAAGCAGATGAAGTTCTTCCTGCACTCAGTGCAGTGAAGTGTCTTCCTCTCTAGGGGGATGCACCGGTCCTGAGACAGGGAGAAAAAAGGGCTGAAGGGCTTGCCCCAGCTGTGCCTGACACTTCCCCCTCTGCACATGTAGGTGCTTGACCAGGTCTGTGGGGCACACAAAGCTCTTCCCCAATTTGGTGAAGCGGTGAGGTAGCTCTCCAGAATGGGTCTGGCAGTGAACAACCAGGGCATAGAGGCAGGTGAAGCTCTTCCCACACTTGGCTGCATACATGGGACTTCTCCCCAGTGCTTGTGAAGAGCTAGGACTGATGGGCACTTAAATGTTTTCCTGACTGTAAGGTAGGGGTGAGCTCTGCCCCTGTGTTTGGCAATTAGCTCCTGCTTCCCTCTGAGGCCCTCCCCACAGCTTTTGCTTGCATGCAGTGCATTTTTATAGGGGCTCTCTGGTCTCTCACCTCCACAAATTATTCCCTGCACCCAAGGCTTTCCGGGTTCTGGCCCTTCTCCACCCTCACCCCCAACTGGAGATGGTACCTGGTTCATCACTACATTCTCCTTCTGCGTTTGGGGCCTCCCCTGACTATCGTGCGATTGCTCCTTCTCAGGTCTCAGGGAGTCCATCTCACCCAAACTCCCTGGGGAAGTCTGCGCTGGCTCCAGGTCTGCAGACTCTTCCACAGGAGGCTGCTCCTCAGCTCTGCTCAGTAAGCAGGCACCTCCTGCATGGGAGAGAGAAACTCCAAATTAGACCCTACCCTCCTGGCAAAGGGCAAACATTGCTATCCCTTCTGTTGGGATGGGCCTCAGAACAGGCCTGGACCTTGGCATTGTGTTCCCTCTAGAAAACATGGTCTTCCTGTCGAAAGCTGAATTGCTGGGGGTGAGGGAGGGACAGGTCCCAGTTCTGGGCTAAAGTTCCTGACTTGGTAGCATTTACTCCTTGCTTGCTCTGGCTAATGAGTAACATGATTCATAAGCAATTAGGTCATTGTCTCCCTAGTCGTTAGGCGCCGAATGAAGTCGGTGTCTAAAATATAGGACTGGTGCCTTACACAGCAGCCGTTTGACTTCCTCAAAGCCTTCCATTGCTTGCTCAGACCATCTTAAATACCTGGGCTTACCCTTTGTCATGTCTGTGAGGGGTTCCACGTTCTTGGAAAAATCCCTGACAAATCTCCTATAACAGTTTGCAAAACCTAGGAATGACCTAAGTTGTCTTAAAGTCTTTGGTACCTTATAGTGCCTTATAGCCTCTACTCTGTCTGCCAGTGGTCTTACCTGTCCCTGTCCTACCTGGAAACCCAGATACTTGGCCTCCTCCTGCCCCAAGCTACACTTCTTTGGATTAGCTGTCAAGCCTGTCTTTCCGAGTTCTTGCAAAACAATCTATATATGTTGATAATGTTGTTCCCAGTTGGGCAAAAAGATTATAATATCATCACTATAAGATGATGATGATCTTGGTGTGGGGCTAACGTCTTATCCATTAAATGTTGGAAAGATGCTACCACTCCATGGAGACTGAATGGCATACACTTAAATTGAAATAACCCCCATGGTGACGCGAAGGCAGTCTTCTTTTTATCTACAGCATTCATGGGTATTTTCCAGTAACCTTTTGTGAAATCAAATGTAAAAAAATATACTTGGCCTGGCTTATCTTTTCTAGCATTTCTTCCACTGGAGGCATGGGGGATGCATCAAAAGTTGCCACCTTGTTCACCGTTCTAAAATCTACACATACCCAGATAGTCCTGTCTGACTTTGGGACTATCACTAGATGACTCCTACACAGACTTCGTGACTCTTCTATATCTGCCTCCAACATCTGTGTGATTTCTTGTTTCACTATTCTCCATAAGTCTTGCAGCAGTTGTCTCCAATGATCTCTTACGATACACCCCTCAGTTGTCCTGATGCTGTGCACCACGCTCTTGGCTCTACTCGGTTTTTCACTAAATACATCTGGGAATTTGGCTATCAACTCTTCTCACTCTTCCCTCTGTCCAGGGGTCTGTTTTTCCATTATTTGGGGTTCTCCTGTCACAAATTCTAATATCCTAGGGTCTCCTACATCGTCTAGGTCTCCTACTTCTCCTTGCATCAGCCACGCTTCCCTGTCATTCCACTTTTTCAGCATGTTAATGTGATAATTTTGCTTCTTCCTTATGGGGCTCATCCTCTGTACTTCATAATTTACTGGCCCTAGCCTTTTAGTCACTTGAAAAGGTCACTGTCACAGTGACAACAATTTGTGACTTATTGAGAAGCAAAACCAAGACCCAATCTCCCTCTTTCAAATCTCTGTCTTTGGCGTGTGTGTCATAGCCAACAGAGGTAAAAACGAGATTAAGTCCCAGGTTCTCCTCTGCCACTTCTTGAACACTCTCCAAACACTCCCGAAAATCTCGCACAAACTGTGGTTGTCTCCCTTCACATGGTGGTCCCTCTGACCACCCCTGACTGATAATATTAAGCAACCCCCTTGGTTTGTGTCCATAAACTAATTCGAAGGAAGTGCACCCTGTGGATGCCTGGGGAGCCTCTCTGACTGTAAACAATAATGGAGGATGTTAGGGTGACAGGATTTGGGTCTGGGGAAGCACTGGATTTGCAGCTAAATAAAAAGGCTTTTTCCTGTGTCTCAGCAAAAGCTGCTGGTCACAACGCAAAATGATATATTAAAAATAACCTTGCAAATGCTTAGGCAAGAAGTTTTCTGACAAGGTTGTAGTGTTAGAGCCCATTGTGTACGGAGAACAAGATGCAGCTCGCCAGCTATGGTCAGGAGATAAAGCAGAAGCAAGGCCTTGGAGATGAAGAAGGAATCAGTAAAAAACCAGAAAGAACCAGCAAGTGACCGAAAGAAGCAGAAGTCAAAGTCTTACGCATGCACTCGTAGGAGAGAGGCATGTAAATTAAGAAAATGCATAAACAATTCCATGCTAATGGAGTAAACAGAGGCAGAGCTTGAAATGGGAGGAGAAATGGGTGGAACAGAAGGAGGAAAATAGGTGGAACATATGTTAATATGTATGAGCCAATGTGTACAAAATGTGAAAAGAACTAATGTTCAGTGCAGGTCCCCAGTTCGTTGGTTTTTTAAGACCTTGCCCAAAGCTGTCTCCATTCTGAATAAAGCTGTTGTGAGCAATGTGTACTGGTGTTTCCTCCCTGCTTGCTCTGGCTCATGAGTAACAGGATCCATGAGGAATTGGATCATCATCTCCTTAGTCGTTGGGCACTGCATGGAGTCAGGGTCTAACAGAGGTATCATCGACTCCCATTTCCTTGGGTCACCCTGAATGCATGCCATTAACATTCCCTTCAAAGTTCTGTTGAACCTTTCTACTAGTCCATCCATTTGTGGGTGGTATGCAGAGGGCTTGAGCTGTTTTATCATAAAATATGCCCTCATAATACCCCTGACATAAACGTCTTCCTTTGGCCTGTTAGAATCTTCTCTGGGATCCCCACCCTTGAGACCCACTTTATCAGTTCCTCTCCTATCTTCAGTGTCATAATATTCTTCACGGGTATCGCGTCTGGAAACCTCGTAGGGTAATCTACCACCACTAGTGCATAATGATATCCTACATTACTCCTTGGGAATGGTCCTGCGATATCCAGGGCTATTCTTTCAAACGGGCGCACTGACTGTGGCATGGATACTAAAGGTATTTTCGTGGGTTTATAACCTGATTGCTTCCGACACTCCAGGCATTCCCTACAGTACCTTTCCATGATCTTATAAAGGCCTAGCCCAAAAACCCTTTGTTTTAACCAGGCTTCTGTTTTATCCTGGCCCAAATTACCCCGCATTGGTAATGCATGAGCAATCGTTAACAACAGCAACCAGTACTGCCTAGGCACCAGGATTTGTGCTACTTCCTCTCCTTCCCTGCCTTTATCTATCCAGTAAAGGATCCCTCTTCTTGCCTCAAAATGGGGTGTCCTTTCCACCAGCTCAGGTCGGAGTACCTCCTCCTCCCTCTTGGCTAGGCTTTCTTCGAAAATGTTTCGGAACAGCTGCTCTTGTTTTTCATGTTCTCTGAAATGGCCCTCCCCTATATTTTCTAGATCTATTCCTTCTTCCTCTCCTGCATTCGGCCCTTGCTCTGGAAGTTTTACTCCCCCTAATGCCCTTTCCACTCGTTTCACATAATCGCGGGTTTTTAGCTCTCCCATTGCTTTAGTCACTACTTCTTGCAAGTATGGCCACTCTGTCCCCAATAGCATGGGGCAGGGCAGAGACTCAGCTAATCCTACCACAATTTCTTCCATTTGGTTTAACACGGTCAGTCTTAATCTCTTCTTCTGATATGTGTATGAGGCCCCATGTATACAGACCATATTTATGGGTGTTACTAATTCTCCTATGGAAAGTGACACCAGTTCAGACCTTAATATGGTTTGTGGGCATCTTGTATTAATGATAGCAGGTACTATTATATCCCCTATTTTTACTTCGACTATAGGTTTGGCCTTGTGCCATGGTTCTCTGTGTTTCCCAAAACTGCAGTCCATCTGCTCTTTGTGGGAAAACTCATGGGCCCCTTCACTTCCTACTTTCTTATTGCAATCTCTCGCTATGTGGCCTTTTCCCTCACACCTAAAACAAATCACTTCTCTTGAGTCCCAACTTCTCATTTCCCTATTGCTTATTCTTCCTCCTTCACTCCTCTATCCCTTGTTACAGTGTTCAGGTCTTTCTAGTGTCCCAGCCTTCCCCATTCTTTCCTGTGTTAGCTTTGCTAACATCCTAGGCTGCCTGGTGAGGCAGAGGTGGCAACAAAGAGCAGAAGCAGGGAAGCCACGTGCGAGCTCCAGGCAGATACATCAGAAAGCACCAGCAGCGGGAGAGGGAGGGGCAGCTTTTACTCCATGCTGAGCAGCAGTTTCTCTCCCATGCCACCACTGCTGAGCCTGGGCTCCAGCACTGCCAGGCTCACCACTCCAGGCCGAACAGCAGCAGCGGCTGCATCGGGAAGAAAATGTTGCTTGTTGTAAAAGAAAAACAGCATCTCCCTCTCGCTGCCATCAGGCAGTTTTTGGCTCAGCTGCCAGAGTCTGCACTGCACCAGGCTGCCCTGCAGCTCCATCTCTGCTGCCTCTGGGCTGACCTGTGCGGCAGCAGTGACAGTGCAGAGCAGTCGCAGGGCAGCCCAGAGGCAGCAGTGCCCGAGCCACAGGGGAGCTTGGTATGTTGTAGGCAGCAGCACCAAAAACTGCCCAGCAGCGGCAAAGGGGAGGGTCTGCTTTTCCTCCCGGCAACGAGCAACAGTTTATGCCCTGCTGCTGCTGGTGCTGCTCAGACTGGAAGGGGCTGCAAACGCTGGTCCTGCTGCTATCATCAGGGTGGGTGCAGCAGCCAGAAGGCGCTACCGTACCCATGCTGCATGCCCAGGGGCGGTTGAATGCGTCAAGGCTGGGCGGAGCAGGCTGTTGCTGGGTGGGCATAGGGCCTGACCAGCTAAGTTGGGCTCATGCAGGGGCTCCCATGCACACCCCACATACCCTTAAACTCTCCCACAGAAACCCCATAATCTCACCCTTGCCCAATCATACACCCCACACCCTCCCCTAGACCCCCGTAACACTTACATCTACAAGTCTCTGGGGGAAGTCCCATTCACTGCTACATGCACATACCACACACACACCACTTATCCCCCACAAACCCCATCCTACCCACACATCCCCACAAACCACCCATACCCACCCACCCACATCCACACACCCCAACTCCCTCCCCCATGCCCCATATACACACATCCAGATACACACCCACAGCCACCCACAAACCCCGTACCCACACATCAATAATCCTTAGGAGTGCACTGATAAGAGATTTTGCGGACTCCCCTTGCTACATGCATCGAGGGATGGCGTGAGGTCAGGGAGGAGGGCATGTGCCAGCAGATCCATAGTCAGCATTCTGCAATGGCAGCACAGGGCAGGCCTCCAGTAACCCTGGCACACTGGGCATACAGCTTTACTGACAGCAGTCAGGTCTGGGGGAACAGCCACAACTCACCTTGCAGCAGGTCCTCCCATCTTGAGATTTCCCCACAGTCCTCATCATCACAGACCCAGAGCTCCACCTGTCCTCGCTGGATGCTGCTGATTAAGTCGGGTGTGGGACCTCGATATCCTGTTTGGGCAGTGGTTAAAGAGCATTTGTGACCGGGTACTGGATGCAGAATGCAACTGGGATTTGGGGAATGGATCCAATGAACTCAAGGTGTCTACTAGGGCCTTGATGGACAAGGGAGAATGGATGTTTAAGATGAAAGAGAGGGCCCTGCAGGGAGAAACCTTCAAGAGATAACAGTCCTTGTCACCCAGGTGGATGAGGAATGGTCATAGGAAACAAAGCACAAATGACTCATAATTTAGAAAGGACATTACACTGACAGAGTCACCAGGGACAGGTAAGGAGATTCATGATCCATGCATCTTTATTTCTGAACACGGATAACAACATATGTCTAAGTTTGACTACAGATAGGCACAGGAGGGACACCAGCTCACCAACAGTTGGCACCAAGCTAGTGAAGGGACACATGAAGGTTTAAGTTAGCAGGCCCAGATGATCTCCATCCAAAGGTGCTGAAAGAATTGGCCAGTGTAATAAATAAACTAAGGGGCTGTGATGTAGATGATTGCATGGTCAGGTGGGTAGTAAATCGACTTATGGGACGCACCCAGAGAGTGGCAGTGGATGAGTCGGTATTGACCTGGCAAGATGTGGGCAGTGGAGTCCCACAAGGTTCGGTCCTTGGGCCAGTGCTGTTCAATATCTTCACCAGTGACTTGGATGAGGGCTTGGAGAGCACTCTCTCCAAATTCATGGACAACACCAAATTATGGGGCAAAGTAAACACACACTGGTTGGCAGGGAATGGATTCAGGGGGATTTGGACAGTTTGGAAAAGTGGGCAGAAGAGAATATGATAAAGGTTAACAAAGATAAATGGAAATTACTGCACTTAGGGGAAAGGAATTTCCAACACACCTACAGACAGGGAGATGACTTTGTAAGCAACACAGCAGCAGAAAAGGATCTCAAAGTCATAGCTTACTCCAAAATGAACATGTGTCCTCCATGTGATGAAGTGATCAATAAAGCTAACTGCAGTCTATCATGCACTGGCATGTGCATCACAAACAGGTGTAGGGAGGTGATACTTCCCCTCTATGCGGCACTGGTCAGGCCACCGACATTCTTTCCTGCCCAGGGCAAGGGCTCGGACTTGACGATCTACTGAGATCCCTTCCAACTCCAAAAAACTATGAAATCTATGAAGTAAAAGGGAGCAAAAACAAAGTGTTCGCTGTTTTCAACATACCAAAAAGAAGATATTGGACACACATATGGATGCATAACATTTATGTTACCAATGTAATTCCAGGAAAAGAAGTGAAAATGAGCTTAGTGAAGGGACTCATGGCAGTGAAAAGCATACATGACAAGTGACTGACACTGAGACTATTTTCTGGGAGAGAGTAATTCATCATCACCAGGGACAAAATAAGATGATTTCATAATAACTGTAGCTGCAACTCAGCAATCATCCCATCCACTGGGAGGATCATCCCAGGAGGGGGCAATGAGTGCACAGGTTGGCAAGCACTGCACGGTTGAACACCAAGTTCGTGGGAGTCGTGCGTATGGACAAAAGACGGCCGAAAGAGACATTTCACAGCATGTGAAAGACCATAATACAGAAACGGTCTAGATGGTGTTTGCCGAGTGGGACAAAACATTAAAGCACTTTCCTAAGAGAAACCTCTGGGGGAAAGGGAGGGGAAAGAAAGCATCAGAAAAGCAAATTCACCTAGTAAAAGATCAGTACCTCAACCCAGAGCTCAGAAGCACCGCTTGCCAGACAACCTGGGTTACACAACGTGTACACGTGTCACTAGAGGAGCAGTTGAGGAAATGCATCATCCCCCTGTTGTAGCAGCAGAGGCTGATAAGACTTTCTATTAACTTCTGCTGGGTCATAATGACAGGAGAAAGGGGATTTAGATCTCTCAGAACAGAGCACGCTAGGATTGTTAAATGGGTCTGGAGAGGATTCGCTAGGTCAGACAGGGAGGAAATCAGAATCCTCCCCCAAGGAACAGCTTAGTGCATTCGTGCACAATGACCTGGAGATGGTGTGAACGTGCCGAGAAGGCAAAAGGAGATCATGTTGCCAAGAAACTGCTGCATATGGAAGAACCAGGAGTCACAAGAACGAGGAAGGCACAAGTGAAGGCGGCTGGAGCAAATGAAGGAGGAGATCTCAGGCTGAAATGTGAGGGAGGCCTGATCACTGACAGGGCAGTGGGGAGGAAGGGGATTTAAACCTCCAGCCAAAAGTCCATGAGGATGAGACTGCTGAAACAGGGAGATGACTACAAAACTGCAGAGTTCACATATCTCCGGGGGAAGCAAGACCCAGAGCTTTACCCAGGGAAACGAGGGCTTGGTAATTCTTCAGCATCTGCTCCTGGTAAAGCACCTTGTCTTCATCGTCCAGCAGCTCCCACTCCTCCCGTGTGAAATATACAGCCACGTCCTCAAACACCTCCTGGAGCTGCAGGCACAAGCGTTGCACCATCAGTGTCTCCTGCGCCAGCTGCTCCCGGCCCCACAGCCCTGTCTGCAGTCACTGGTATTACCACGAATTGCAATCTTAGCCATAGATTCATCGATTGTAGAGTCGGAAGGGACCACAATGGATCATCGTGTCCGACCCCCTAC
>NW_005843754.1:22403-23844 GCF_000455745.1 Alligator sinensis | reverse complement strand
CCCCACCTGTACTCCCCACCACAAGTGAACCAGGTGCCCTGCTCACCTCCGAGCTCTCCTCCTGCTTTGGAGGCCTGCCCTGCCCCTTCTGCACTTGGCCTGGCTCAGGGGTCAGGGAGCTCCTCTCCTCCAGGCTCCCTGCGCACGTCCTCTGCAGCTCCAGGATCACCGGCCCCTCCTCAGCAGGCTGCTGCTCAGCTCTCTGCAGGGTCCCAGCACCTGCGGGTGGGAAGGGAGGAAACACGTGAGCCCTGGTGCTGCTGGCACGGGGAAAGCCCTGCGAGTCTCCTGCACTGGCCTGGGACTGAGGAGACGGAGGCCTCAGTGTGCAGAGGAGGGGGGAGAAGGAAGACTCAGAATCCCGCAGCTCTTGCTAACACACCTCCACAGGCATGAGGCTGGAGATGAGCCCCAGTAACTCTGTCTCAGCGTGGGGAGGTGATCGCAGCACCACCACAGAGCCTGCAGGGACATCGCTCCCCGGGAAAGCAGCTCGAGCGATGCTGGGGCCGTATCAGATCCACAAGCTAAGGGCAGGGGAGGGGAAATGCAAGGTCGATCTGCTCCTGGGCAGTGAAACGATTGCAGGGGCACCAGGAGAACAAGAACCGCTGATCTGTGGAGCACTGACCCCTCCACCATGTTGTGGAAGGGAGATTTCTGCACCGAGGGACGGTGCTCGCGCTGCTGGAGAGTGGAGACCCACCGCCCCTCCCTGCCCCTGGGATCGAGCCTCATCTGAGCCACCAGCCTGAGCAGCTTTCGTCTGCTGACAGCTCCCAAGTCTGCTCCAGTTCAGGGGAGTCTGCAGCAGGACAGAGGCCTGGGTTAGCTGCACCCGAACCAGGCAGGTCTCATCTCCCCGTCACGTGCACCTGCCCTGTATTCAGCACAGAGAGCTCATGGGGGCATGAGGAAGGGGCTGTGAACGCTGAGGGCTGGGATGTGAAGTACATAACAGCTGTAATCATGGCAGCACGACATTGTCCTAGCATGATGTGGCCTCTGTGTGCTGGGTGCTGCACCCGTGCAGGGAGAACGATCAGGGTCTCAGCCCGGAAGCAGCCCACCCCCAGGGATCACGTCTGTCCCAGCCCAGCCACGTGGTTACGAACATTGCAGCCCTGTCACTGTCACAGGCAGCAACTGAGTGTCTCCCCCAGGCTGCAGGACAGTCACTCAGGCATCCATATCTCCATCATGGACATCACCTGACTCCTGCGGGGGCCCCTCTATGGGGACGGGAGGTGGCTTGTCCTGAGGCCCCGGGATTTCCATCTCTCCCGACTCCTCCAGAGGCCTGTCCTCACAATGGGCCTTGGGCTGCTCCGGGCAGGGATCACCAGGGTCCTGCAGTGCCCCTGGGCGCCTCCTCGACCTTCACCCTCACTGTGACCTGGGGACGAGGAAAACATGTCAGTGCTGAGCCGGGATGTGGGAG
>NW_005843754.1:20724-21595 GCF_000455745.1 Alligator sinensis | reverse complement strand
GGCGCGGTGCTGGGGGGAGGCCTGGGCAGGAGTGAGGCGGGAGCGGGGCAGTTGTGGTCGGGGATCTCTGCCTAGCCGGGCCCCACAGTGGTGCGGGCAGCAGGGGAGTGAGGACACCGTGAGGCTTCTCTGCTCTGTGTGGGGGCATCGGGGCCACAGGGACTTCAGGGGATCGGGGTGTCCTGGTGTCTCCGGCTCTTGGGAGACATTGGAGATGTGCGGGGCCCATGTGCCCTGGGGGAGGGGGAGGTGTAGCCCTGTGCGGGGGGCAGGCCCAGGCGTGGGGCACTGTAGGGCTTGGGAGGTGTGGTGGTGGGATCTGTCCCGGGTCTCCCACCCCGTAGTGACGTCCGTGCCGTCCCCTTCTCTGCAGACTGGGCGCTGTGGGCAGGCACCGCGCGTGAGCGAGCGCAGGGCAGCGAGAGCCCGGGCCGTGGCGGGGGAGGCCTCTCCGGGGAGACGTGCATGCTGCGCTGCAGCCCGGGGCAGCCCCCGCCCCCCTTCCCCTCGTGGCCCTGCTGCAGCCACAGTTGTCACTGGGGGAGCCGGGCGGGCGCGGGGGCTCCAGGCAGCAGCTGCGGGGCAGGACACATCTCTCGTGTCGTCCAGCCCAGGACCAGGCGCGCGTCCTCGCAGCCCCCCGCGCCACGGGGGGCAGGAAAGCAGGTGCTGCAGGAGGAGCCGGCCTGACGCCAAAGCCGGGGGCTGCGGGGCAGGAGGGCATGCTGGCCATGCAGCCCCCTGCTCCGGCCAGGCTCCCCGCGGAGACCCCCCAGCTCGCAGCGGGGCACGACCTGCCCGGCCCAGAGACCTGGCGGCAACGTTTCCGGGGCCTGGGCTACGGGGAAGCCGCGGGGCCGCGGGAGGGGTG
>NW_005843754.1:15185-20710 GCF_000455745.1 Alligator sinensis | reverse complement strand
TGCTCTGGCTGGAGCCCCAGTGCCGCAGCAAGGAGCAGGTGCTGGAGCTGGTGGTGCTGGAGCAGTTCCTGGCCATCCTGCCCCCAGAGATGCGGAGCCGGGCGCGGGGTCGTGGTGTGAAGACCTGCGCCGAGGCCGTGGCCCTGGCCGAGGGGTTTCAGCCGGGTCAGGGGGAGGATGAGACGCTGCAGGTGAGAGTGTTTGCAACTCCATGTGCTGGCACAGCGTCCCCTCCCAGCCCCGTCGCTCCCACATCCCGGCTCAGCACTGACATATTTTCCTCGTCCCCAGGTCACAGTGAGGGTGAAGGTCGAGGAGGGGCCCTCTGACGAGATGCAGCCCCCGGGGACACTGCAGGACCCTGGTGATGCCTGGCCGGAGCAGCCAAAGGCCCATCGTGAGGACAGGCCTCTGGAGAACTCAGGACAGAGGGAAACCCCAGGGTCATCATACAAACCTCCTCACATCCCCCTAGAGGAGCCGCTGCCCTCCCAAGACTCAGGTGAGCTTTAGGATGGAGACTTGGATGCCTGAGTGACTGTCCTGCAGCCCCGGGGAGCCACTCACTTGTCTGCCTGAAACAATGACGGGGCTGCAATATTCATAACCACATGACTGGGCTGGGACAGACCTGATCCTTGGGGGTGGGCAGCTCCCGGGCTGAGACCCTGATCTTTCTCCCTGCATGGGTGCAGCATCTAGCACAGAGTTGCTGCATCTTCCTTGGGGCTTCTCGTGCTGCCATAACAACCCGTGATGTGCTTCACATCCCAGCAGGCAGTGCTCACTGCCACTACCTCATGCCCCTGTGAGCTCTCTGTGCCCAGTACGGGGCTGGTGCAGGTGCCATGGAAAATGAGAACTCTGGCTGGTTCAGGTACAGCTAACCCAGGCCTGTGCCCTGCTGCAGACTCCCCTGAACCGGAGCAGACTTGGGAGCTGTCAGCAGATGAAAGCTGCTCAGGCTGGTGGCCCAGACGAGGCTCGATCCCAGGGGCAGGGAAGGGGCGGTGGGTCTCCACTCTCCAGCAGCATGAGCACCGTCCCTCGGTGCAGAAATCTCCCTTCCACAACATGGTGGTGGGGTCAGTGCTCCACAGATCAGCGCTGCTTGTTCTCCTGGTGCCCCTGGAATCATTTCACGGCCCAGGAGCAGACCGACCTTGCATTTCCCCTCCCCTGCCCTTAGCATGTGGATCTGACACAGCCCCAGCATCGCTGGAGCTGCTTTCCCAAGGAGCGATGTCCCTGCAGGCTCCATCGTGGTGCTGTGATCACCTCCCCACACTGGGACAGAGTTACTGGGGCTCATTTCCAGCCTCATGCCTGTGGAGGTGTGTTAGCAAGAGCTGCGGGATTCTGAGTCTTCCTTCTCCCCCCTCCTCCACACACTGAAGCCCCCGTCTCCTCAGTCCCAGGCCAGTGCAGGAGACTTGCAGGGCTTTCCCCGTGCCAGCAGCACCAGGGCTCACGTGTTTCCTCCCTTCCCCCCCCGCAGGTGCTGGGACCCTGCAGAGAGCTGAGCAGCAGCCTGCTGAGGAGGGGCCGGTGATCCTGGAGCTGCAGAGGACGTGCGCAGGGAGCCTGGAGGAGAGGAGCTCCCTGACCCCTGAGCCAGGCCAAGTGCAGAAGGGGCAGGGCAGGCCTCCAAAGCAGGAGGAGAGCTCGGAGGTGAGCAGGGCACCCAGTTCACTTGTGGTGGGGAGTACAGGTGGGTCAGAGCGCAGGAGGAGCCCGGGGTCCTGTAATGAATTTGGGGAGCACAGAGACCTGAAGAGCACGAAGGCTGCAGCCCTAGCTACATTAGCAGGAGCTCCCTCCCGAGTGCAGATACCAGGGGAATCATGGGCAGGCCGGGTTACAGTGCATGGAGCCACGGCTCCCTGCCTCTAGAAGTGCTGCCCAGGCTGCCCCAAAGGACCGAGCAAATAGATCGCGATGAGCTGGGCTAAAGCCGGCACCTGAACTTCTGTATCCGTGACTGCATCCACGTCACATGTCAGCTGAAGACTGGGGAGTTGTGTCCCCTTACCTGTCATGGCTAAGATTGCAATTCGTGGTCGTACCCAGTGACTGCAGGCTGGGCTGTGGGGCAGGGAGCAGCTGGCGCAGGAGACACTGATGGTGCAACGCTTGTGCCTGCAGCTCCGGGAGGTGTTTGAGGACGTGGCTGTGTATTTCACACGGAAGGAGTGGGAGCTGCTGGACGATGAAGACAAGGTGCTTTACCAGGACCAGATGCTGAAGAATTACCAAGCCCTCATTTCCCTGGGTAAAGCTTTGGGTCTTGCTTCCCCCCGGAGATATATGAACTCTGGAGTTTTGTAGTCACCCCCGTGTTTCAGCAGTCTCATCCTCATGAACTTTTGGCTGGAGGGTTAAATACACTTCCTCCCCACTGCCCTGTCAGTGATCAGGCCTTTCTCACATTTCAGACAGAGATCTCCTCCTTCATTTGCTCCAGCCGCCTTCACTTGTGCCTTCCCCATTCTTGTGACTCCTGGTTCTTCCACATGCAGCAGTTTGTTGGCAACACGATCTCCCTTTGCCTTCTCAGCACGTTCACACCATCTCCAGGTCATTGTACACGAATGCACTAAGCGCTGTTCTTTGGGGGAGGATTCTGATTTCTTCCCTGCCTGACCTAGCGTGTCCTCTCCAGGCACATTTAACAGTCCTAGCATGCTCCTTTCTGTGAGATCTAAATCCCCTTTCTCCTGTCGTTATGACCCAGCAGAAGTTAATAGAAAGTCTTATCAACCTCTGCTGCTACAACAGGGGGATGATGCATTTCCTCATCTGCTCCTCTAGCGAGATGCGTACACGTTGTTTAACCCAGGTTGTCTGGCAAGGGGTGCTTCCAAGCTCTGGGTTGAGGTACTGATCTTTTACTAGGTGAGTTTCCTTTTTTGATGCTTTCTTTCCCCTCCCTTTCCCCCAGAGGTTTCTCTTAGGAAAGTGCTTCAGTGTTTTGTCCCACTCGGCAAACACCATCTAGACCGTTTCTATATTATGGTCTTTCACATGCTGTGAAAAGCCTCTTTTGGCCGCCTTTTGTCCATACACACGACTCCCACGAACTTGGTGTTCAACCCTGCAGTGCTTGCCAACCTGTGCACTCATTGCCCCTCCTGGGATGATCCTCCCAGTGGATGGGATGATTGCTCAGTTGTAGCTACAGTTATTATGAAATCATCCTATCCTGTCCCTACTGATGATGAATTACTCTCTCTCCCAGAAAAAAGTCTTAGTGACAGCACCTGTCATGTATGCTTTTCACTGCCATGAATCCCTTCACTAAGCTCATTTTCACTTCTTTTCCTAGAATTACACTAATAAGATGAAAGTTATCCGTCATATGTGTGTCCAATATCTCTTCTTTTTGGTACCTTGAAAACAGTGAAAGCTTTGTTTTTGCTCCCCTGTACATCATATATTTCATAGATGTTAGGGTCGGAAGGGATCTCAGGATATCGAGTCAAATCCCCTGCTCTGGGCAGGAATGTGACCTGGGGTCAGATGATGCGAACCAGGTGCTTGTCCAGGCTCCTTTTAAAGACCCCCAAGGTAGGGGAGAGCACCACCTCCCCCAGAGCCCATTCCAGATTCTGGTAAGCTTTATCATAAAGAAATTCTTCCTGATGTCTAACCTAAATCTGGTCTCCGTCAGTTTGTGGACTGTTGTTTCTAGTTACTCCAAAGGGTGTCCTGCTAAACAGTATCCCATATTCCTCCTGCCCCCCTCCAAATAAATTGTAGATGGCCACTAGATCAACTCTCAGCCTTCTCTTGTGGAGGCTGGAGAGATCTAGGTCCCTCAATCTCTCCTTGTAGGACTTTTCCTGCAGGCCCCTAACCGTATGAGTATCCCTCCTCTGGACCCTCTCGAGGTTGTCCACATCCCTCTTGAAGTGCAGCACCCAGAACTGGACACAGTACTCCAACTGCGGCCTGAACAGTGCCGCATAGAGGGAAGCATCACCTCCCTGGACCTGTTTGTCATGCATCTGCTAATTCATGATAGAGTGGGATTAATTTAATTGATCACTTTGTCACATTGACGACTCATGTTCATTTTGGAGTCAGCTATGACTCTGAGATCCCTTTCTGCTGCTATGCTGCTTACAAAGTCACCTCCCGTTCTGTAGGCATGTTGGCAATTCCTTTTCCCTAGGTGCAGTAATTTGCATTTATCTTCATTAAACTGCATCCCATTCTGTTCTGCCCACTTTTCCAACCTGTCCATATCTCCCTGAATCCATTCCCTGCCCACCAGTGTGTTTACTTTGCCCTATAATTTGGTGTCATCCATGAATTTGGAGAGAGTGCTCTCCACACCCTCGTCCAAGTCACTAATGAAGATATTGAACAGCGTTGGCCTTAGGACTGAGCCTTGGGGAACTCCAGTGCCCACATCTTTCAAGGTTGATACCGACCCATCCACCACCGCTCTCTGGGTGCGTCCCATAAGCCAATTTGCCACCCACCTGACCCTGTAATCATCTACCTCACATCCACTTAGTTTACTTATGAGAATGGGATAAGGTACCATAGCGAAGGCCTTATTAAAATCCTAGTAAAAGACATCTACCTCGACTGCCGCATCCAAACATTTTGTGACGTAGTTGTAAAAAGAAACAGGGTTAGTCAGGCAGGATCTACCTGCTATGAGTCTGTTTTGGTTACCCTTCGACGTTATTTTTCCTGCTGGGCTTTTGCAAATGTAGTCCTTAATAATTTTTTCATCGGTTTTCCCAAGGATAGAGGTGAGACTAACTAGCCTGTAGTTACCTGAATCCCCCTTCTTCCCCTTCTTGAAAATAGGGACCATCCTGGCTCTTTTCTAGTCCCCTAGGATGCGTCCTGAGTACGACAAGTGCTCAAACAGTCATGCCACTGGTTCTGCTGTGACACTGGCAAATTCCTTCAGCACCCTTGGAGGAAGATCATCTCCGCCTGCTGACTTAAACACATCCAGCCCCTCCAATAGTCTCTTCACTAGGTCGGCACTAACTGTTGGTGAGCTGGTATCGGTCCTGTGCCTATCTATAGTCCAACTGAGGGAGATGTCATTATCTGTGTTCAGAAATACAGATGCATGGATCATGCATCTCCTCACCTGTCCCTGGTGATGCTGTCAGTGTAATGTCCTTTCTAAATCAGGAGTGGTTGGTGCTTTGTTTCCTATGACCACTCCTTATCCACCTGGGTGACAAGGGCTGTTATCTCTTGAAGGCTTCTCCCTGCAGTGCCTTTTCTTTCATCTTAAATGCCCATCATCCCTTGTCCATCAAGGCCCTAGCAGACACCTTGAGTTCATTGGATCCATTCCCCAAATCCCAGCTGGATTCTGCATCCTGTACCCATTCACAAATGCTCTTTAACCACTGCCCAAACAGGATATCGAGGTCCTACACCTGACTTAATCAGCAGCATCGAGCGAGGACAGGTGGAGCTAGGAGAATGTGATGAAGAGGACAGTGGGGAAATCTCAAGGTCAGAGGATGTGCTACCAGGTGAGTTGT
>NW_005843754.1:14851-15166 GCF_000455745.1 Alligator sinensis | reverse complement strand
ACCGGTGGGTTGTGCGGCCCCCCCCCCCCGCCCCCCCCAACTCTGCTGTCAGTAAAGCTCCATGGCCAGAGTGCCAACAGGACCTGGAAACAGGAGGCCTAACCTGTGCTACCATTGCAGAGTGCTAACTGTGGATCCAGGAGCAAATGCATTGTTGCCCCCCACATCATCCCAGGGTGCACACAGCAATGGGATCCCCCAAAATCTCTTATCAGTGCACCCCTAAGGAGCATGGGTGTGTGGGTATGGAATTTGTGGTGGGCTGTGGGTGTGTGTATGGATGGGTGTATATGGGGCATGGGAGGAGGGTGGGTG
>NW_005843754.1:12597-14325 GCF_000455745.1 Alligator sinensis | reverse complement strand
TCTCAACCTTCTCTTGCGGAGGCTGAAGAGGTCCAGGTGCCCCAGTCTCTCCTCGTAGGGCTTGGCCTGCAAGCCCTTAGCCATACGAGTGGCCCTTCTCTGGACCCTCTCCCCGTTATCCACATCCCTCTTGAAGTGCGGTGCCCAGAATTGCACGCAGTACTCCAACTGCGGTCTGACCAGCGCCCGATAGAGGGGAAGAATCACCTCCTTGGATCTGTTCGTCATGCATCTGCTGATGCACGATAAAGTGCCATTAGCTTTCCTGATGACTTCATGTTCATCTTGGAGTCCACTAGGACTCCAAGATCCCTTTCCGCTTCCGTGCCTCCAAGTCCCTGAGCATGCAGCGTGGGCAGAGAAGCTCCTTCTGGCTGCTGCCCCCAACCCCATGGTAGCAGTGGGGACCAGTGCTCAGAGCTCTGACCCTGCGTGGCCTGTGCCAGCTCCAGGCTTACCCTTCCAGTCTGAGCAGTAGCAGCAGCACCCGGGAAGAAACTTGCTCATTGTGGGTGGAGAAGTGGACCCTCCCCCTTACCGCTGCCAGTCAGTTTTTTGTGTGGCTGCCTGCGACTAACTGAGCTGCCTTGTGGCTTGGGCACCGCTGCCTCTGGGCTGCCCTGTAGCTGATGTGCACTGTCATCGCTGCCGCACAGGTCAGCCCAGAGGCAGCCGTGATGGAGCTGCAGGGCAGCCCAGCGCAGTGTGGGCTACGGGCAGCCACACCAAAAACTGTCCAGTGGCGGCAAGAGGGAGGAGCCAGTTTTTCCCTGCAACAAGCAACATTTTTTTTCCTGATGCACCCGCTGCTGCAGCTGTTCAGGCTGGAGGGATGAGTCTGGAACCAGTGCTGGGGCCCAAGCTCAGCAGCGGCAGCACAGGAGAGCGTTGGGTGGCTCGGAGATGGAGGTGACACAGATGATACTCAGGGCAACTCTGCGCGGGCTCCACATGACTATACCTGGAAGCACTGGTGTCAGGAGAGGCTGCTTTTGCCCCATGCTGAGCTGCAGTTTCTCTCTCATGCTGCCACTGATCTGCCTGGGCAAGGCAGCCTGGAGCTGGTGTGGTGCGTACTACAGGGGCATGGTAGGTGGGAGCCTGGAGCTGGTGCACACTGCTACCAGCTGCTACTTTCTGCCTAGTGACAGCCAGAAAGAGCTGCAGCTGCCCTGACTGCCTGGAAAGGCATCCCAGCTGCAGATCCATCCCAGGCCCGCTTTTTGCCCAATGGGCAGCAGGATGCGCCACAGCTGGGCAGCACCTTTCCCAGGCAAGTCCAAGAAACCCTCCATGGACTGGATAAAGCCTCTCCATGGGCTGGATCTGGCCCACAGGCCATATTTTGCACACCCCTGCTGTAATGTTTCCCAGCAAGTGTTGTTCCCACTCTCTGAAACTGAACAGTATGGAAACAAGCAACTGTTCCCTTCTTTGCCTTCTAATGACAGATGTTAGGGGACAGTCAGGTTTGCGGTCTTGATTTTCAGCCCAGATCTAGTTTCCATGGACTGCCATGATCTTAAGTTGCTGTCTTGACTCAGCAATGTCAGAGTTAATTCCCCAGCCCAAAGTAGCCACCCTTTCCCAGGGCATTATGGGATTTGTAGTCCCCCCATTGAAATGAGCATGGTACACAGAGGTTCTGCGTAGCCATTCCTGTGGGACAAGAAAGAAGCTGAGGCTGTCTCTGGCTGCTTCTGGTCAGGTTGGCCTGAAACCCAGGAA
>NW_005843754.1:0-8673 GCF_000455745.1 Alligator sinensis | reverse complement strand
CGGGGGCCCAAGCTCAGCAGCGGCAGCACAGGAGAGCGTTGGGTGGCTCGGAGATGGAGGTGACACAGATGATACTCAGGGCAACTCTGCGCGGGCTCCACATGACTATACCTGGAAGCACTGGTGTCAGGAGAGGCTGCTTTTGCCCCATGCTGAGCTGCAGTTTCTCTCTCATGCTGCCACTGATCTGCCTGGGCAAGGCAGCCTGGAGCTGGTGTGGTGCGTACTACAGGGGCATGGTAGGTGGGAGCCTGGAGCTGGTGCACACTGCTACCAGCTGCTACTTTCTGCCCAGGGGCAGGCCGCTGACTGCCTGGAAAGGCAGCCCAGCTGCAGATCCATCCCAGGCCCGCTTTTTGCCCAATGGGCAGCAGGATGAGCCACAGCTGGGCAGTACCTTTCCCAGGCAGGTCCAAGGAACCCTCCATGGACTGGATAAAGCCTCTCCATGGGCTGGATCTGGCCCACAGGCCATATTTTGCACACCCCTGCTGTAATGTTTCCCAGCAAGTGTTGTTCCCACTCTCTGAAACTGAACAGTATGGAAACAAGCAACTGTTCCCTTCTTTGCCTTCTAATGACAGATGTTAGGGGACAGTCAGGTTTGCGGTCTTGATTTTCAGCCCCGATCTAGTTTCCGTGGGCTGCCACAATCTTAAGTTGCTGTCTTCACTCAGCAATGTCAGAGTTAATTCCCCAGCCGAAAGTAGCCACCCTTTCCCAGGGCATTATGGGATTTGTAGACCCCCCATTGAAATGAGCATGGTACACAGAGGTTCTGCGTAGCCATTCCTGTGGGACAAGAAAGAAGCTGAGGCTGTCTCTGGCTGCTTCTGGTCAGGTTGGCCTGAAACCCAGGAAGAGTTTCATCATGGTCTCAGTCTGTACGGGTGGGATTCAAAAGATTTTGGGTTGTGGCGGAAAGTGAATCCCCCATGGTTTGCACCAGAATTGCCACCTATTAACAAATTTGCCCATCACTTTTGGGTTTGCTCATTTATTAGAGGTACATTTCTACTGTCTTTGTAATTCTATATCAGCGTGCTGTTTGTGTTGCTTGTGTTTCTATATGGAGCTGTATCTCTCCCTTCTGCAAGTCCTCACCCCCAATAGAGCAATCTTGCAGGACTCAGTTTCAATGGGGCTGGACTCCTCCAGTCACCAAATTGGTCAAGTGCACGCGCACTCACACACCACTCTCACTCTTTATCTCTCTCTATCGTGACACACTTGACCCACCCAGGTTGATCAGCATGTACAGGCTGACACCCTCATATGCCAGGAATCACTTCATTAAGATAACAATAAAATGCAGTCAGACACAAGCACACAGGTGCAGAGAATGCCTCTGCATCTGGCTGGGTGTCCAGCTGTCACCCTCATGGGCCAGCATTCAGTTCATCAGGGCACCTCTGAGCCAAACGGGATCAATCAGCCTGTTCAAGCTGATCCTCTTATGTGGCTCAAACTCAGCACATCCCAATCCTTTGCCTTAACTGTCCTAGTAGTGGTAACCTCTTGATGAGTGGACCCCACGGTACTTTGGGGTTTACAGCATGTTTGGCTTAGGTAAAAGAAGTGTTGCTGCAGAGCAAGTGGGGAAGGGGAAGTAGAGAAGGAAAAACTAACCCAGTTATCATCAGTTTGACTATAAAAATTATTTATTGCTAAGTATATGAAATTTATGATGGTGCTAGAATAGTAATAGACATGCAAGGGAAAACAAACAAAACAATTACAATATTACCCTGGTTTAATTGAGTATTTGAGGAAACCTAGCTCAAGCTTAACTAATAAAATTGAGGTTCAGAAAGCTATGCTTAGAGAGAAAAAGAAAGAGAGAGAGAAAGAGAGCAAGAGCTGGGATCTCACTTTTCCAAGGCACTTCAGTGTTTTCTTAACAGGCAAAGTTCCCAGCACTCCAGGGGTGCATTCCCTGCACAATACCTTTTCCCTGGAAACAGGCAGGAAGCACAGCCCTGCTCCTCTCACAAGAGAGCGCCACAGTTCTACGTCCCTGCTTCATCCTCAGACCCTTAGAGCATGAAGCTATTCAGTGACTGCCCTAATGCACATGTTCCACATGTGCTTAACCCAGCAGGGCCTGAAGTGATGGTATGAACAGCTGGGCCAGATACTCTGAGAGTCTGGATCAGATCTTCACCAAGTAGGTAACATTACCCAGCACAGGGACCTGCCCCACCCTCACCCAAGCACTTGGGTTTTTGGTAGGAAGACCTTGTTTTCTTGAGGGAACGCAATGCAAAGGACCAGGCTTGAACTGAGGCCCATCCCAGTAGATGGAATAGCAGTGTTTACCCTTTGCCAGCAGGGTAGGGACTAATATGGCGTTTCTCTTTCCTGCCAGGATGCTGAACAGAGCTGAGGAGCAGCCTCCTGTGGAAGGGTCTGCAGACCTGGAGCAAAAACAGCCTTCCCTAGGGAGTTTGGGTGAGATGGACTCCCTGAGACCTGAGAAGGAGCCATGGCATGAAAGTCAGGGGAGGCCCCAAAAGCAGAAGGAGAATGTAGCCATGAGCCAGGTACCATCTCCAGTTGGGCGTGAGAGTGGAGAAGGGGCAGAACCTAGAAACAGCCTGGGTGCAGGCAAGAATTTGTGGAGCTCAGAGACCTTACGAGCCACTGGAAAGATGCACTGCACCCAAACAAATGCAGTGGGGAGGGCCTCAGATGTAAGCCGGAGCTCACTGCCAAAGATGGGGGCAAAACTCACCCCTACCTCTAGGTCAGGAAAAACTTGTAAGTGCCCAGCACTCCTGGCTCTTCACAAGATAAGGTAGACTGGGGAGAAGTCCCATGTATATACCAAGTGTCAGAAGGGCTTCCTCTGCCTCTGCCCTCCTTGCTTACTGCCAGACCCATACTGGAGAGCTACCCCACCGCTTCAAGAAATCGGTGAAGAGCTTTGTGTGCCCCACAGACCTGGTCAAGCACTTATGTATGCAGAGGGGGAAGTGTCAGGCACAGCTGTGTCAAAAGTGGCAAGACCTTCACCCATTTTTTCTCTGCGTTTCAGGACCGGTGCATCCACCTAGGGAGGAAGATGCACCACTGCACTGAGTGCAGGAAGAAATTCATCTCCTTGCAAGACCTGTCCCAGCACAAGTGTGTGCAGCACCACTGCACCAAGTGTGGGAAGAGATTCAGGCAGCTCTCCGACCTGACGAGGCACTGGTGCACACACACAAGAGAGAAGCCACATCAGTGCTCGGAGTGTGGGAAGAGCTTCACTTACTCCTCCCAGCTGGCTGTGCACCAGCGTATCCACACAGGGGAGAAGCCACATCAGTGCTCAGAGTGTGGGAAGAGCTTCACTTACTCCTCCCAGCTGGCTGTGCACCAGCGTATCCACACAGGGGAGAAGCCACATCAGTGCTTAGAGTGTGGAAAGAGATTCACTCAGTCCTGCAGCCTTGCAATGCACCAGCATACCCACACAGGGGACAAGCAACAGCAGTGCTCAGAGTGTGGGAAGAGCTTCACTTACTCCTCCCAGCTGGCTGTGCACCAGCGTATCCACACAGGGGAGAAGCCACATCAGTGCTCAGAGTGTGGGAAGAGCTTCACTTACTCCTCCCAGCTGGCTGTGCACCAGCGTATCCACACAGGGGAGAAGCCACATCAGTGCTCAGAGTGTGGGAAGAGCTTCACTTACTCCTCCCAGCTGGCTGTGCACCAGCGTATCCACACAGGGGAGAAGCCACATCAGTGCTCAGAGTGTGGGAAGAGCTTCACTCATTCTTCCAACCTGCTTCAGCACCAGCGGATCCACACAGGGGAGAAACCACATCAGTGCTCACAGTGTGGGAAAAGTTTCTCTCGGTCCGCTTACCTGGCTCAGCACCAGCGTATCCACACAGGGGAGAAACCACATCAGTGCTCACAGTGTGGGAAAAGTTTCTCTCGGTCCGCTTACCTGGCTCAGCACCAGCGTATCCACACAGGGGAGAAACCACATCAGTGCTCACAGTGTGGGAAAAGTTTCTCTCGGTCCGCTTACCTGGCTCAGCACCAGCGTATCCACACAGGGGAGAAACCACATCAGTGCTCACAGTGTGGGAAAAGTTTCTCTCGGTCCGCTTACCTGGCTCAGCACCAGCGTATCCACACAGGGGAGAAACCACATCAGTGCTCACAGTGTGGGAAAAGTTTCTCTCGGTCCGCTTACCTGGCTCAGCACCAGCGTATCCACACAGGGGAGAAACCACATCAGTGCTCACAGTGTGGGAAAAGTTTCTCTCGGTCCGCTTACCTGGCTCAGCACCAGCGTATCCACACAGGGGAGAAGCCACATCAGTGCTCAGAGTGTGGGAAGAGCTTCACTCTCTATTCCACCCTGGCTCAGCACAGGCATATCCACACAGAGAAGAAGCCACATCAGTGCTCAGAGTGTGGGAAAAGCTTCTCTCAGATCTCCAGACTGGCTCTGCACCAGCGTATCCACACGGGGGAGAAGCCACATCAGTGCTCAGAGTGTGGGAAAAGCTTCTCTCAGATCTCCAGACTGGCTCTGCACCAGCGTATCCACACGGGAGAGAAGCCATATCAGTGCTCAGAGTGTGGGAAAAGCTTCACTTACTCCTCCCACCTGGCTGAGCACCAGCGTAGCCACACAGGGGAGAAGCTGCATCAGTGCTCAGAGTGTGGGAGGAGCTTCACTTACTCCTCCCAGCTGGCTCTGCACCAGCGTATCCACACGGGGGAGAAGCCACATCAGTGCTCAGAGTGTGGGAAGAGTTTCTCTCAGTCTGCCTACCTGGCTCAGCACCAGCGCATCCACACAGGGGAGAAGCCCCATCAGTGCTCAGAGTGTGGGAAGAGCTTCACTCAGTCCTCCAACCTGGCTCGGCACCAGCTTATTCACATGAGGGAGAAGCCATAATAGTGGTCAGAGTAGGAAGAGCTTCATCTAATCTTGCCACCTGTCCTGGCATCAGTGTATTCACACAGAGGAGAAACCACATCTGTGCTCCCAGAATGGGAAGTGCTTCCTCCGCTCGTCCGAACTGGCCCAGCGCCAGTGTATCCCTATGCAGGAGTGTCCATAATTCTGCTAGCAGTACATAAAGGGTTTGGGGATGTATACCAGCTCAGCACCCACCAGTGTCTGCATCCAGGGATACAGTCTTATGCCTGTAGACTGCAGCTACAGTTCGTCCTTTGTTCAGCCTTTCTAGGGCACTGCAAAACCCAAAAGGACACAGAGGCCAGCCTCCCAGGTTTGATGCGGGTGAATTGTTAAAAGGACACCCCTCAGGCAGAGGCCAGCACAGATACTGGGGGAACCTGTGAGGAGATTGTGGCAGAATACCATCTCTGTCTGTCCTGAAACTCTGCTAGGTGACAAATTGGTTGCCATGGTCACTGCAGAGAGCAGGCACCTCTGATCCCATCTGCTTCAGGTACCACTGAGTTGTAACCTGAGCTGGATACGTTTCTGAGGGTTTGGGGAAACCTGCTCCCTCTGCCTATGTGACTGGCATCACATACCTGGGTGGGGGGCTTAAGCTCCCTATTGTTCCAAGGAATGTCAACGTGACTGGGAGGGGGCTGGAGCCCCTTCCAGTCTACCTGGCAACCAGTGATGCATTTCAAATAGCTTGGCTGGCAGCCAACAGTTTGCTGGCTTTGGTTGGGTCAGGTAAATGAGTTCATAAGGTCTATATAAGTTAGGGACTGCCTAGGAGGAGGGGCAGTAGCCATGATGAGAACTCAGAGAGAAGCTGGACCATCTGAAACTCTCTCTCCTGAAACTCATGATCAGTGAACTGCTTTCCTTCAGAGGGAATCTTCACCTTCCTCTTTTTATTGATACATGTGAGTAAGCTGCTTGAGAGCTACCTAGATGCATAGCTTGCTGTAATGCAGATGTGTAATCAAAGGTTACCATGCCACTCTTTGCTCTTTGAGATTTCTTTGATTTTGCTCTACACTGTACCCTATTCCAAACCTACTCCTTGTAACCAATTAAGTTCTCCTTAGTACCTGGCATGGAAGACTTATTGGGAGAGGGTCTAGATTATGCCTTGGGGTCCCATTGTTTCGTTTGACAGAGGGAGACCATTAATTACACTTCAAACTAAGGGAAGCACCCCAAGTTCTTGCATTGGGTCAAGTACCACTCAAGAACTACTAGGCCTGTGTTTCCCAGGGCCAGGATCAGGGCACAGGGCCAGGATCAGTCCAGACCCTGGGTGGTGGTGCTGTTACCCCCAGGCTTGGAGGTATACTCCAGGAATTTGGTGGGTGAGACCTGAGGCACCCCCAGGGAGGCACTCTGAACTTGGAGGGTGGTCAGGTGCAGTGAGGTGGGTGGCTCAGCACGGGAGCACCCCCTACTGGCCTGCCACAGAGTTGATCTTTGCATCAGCCTTGGAGCCTGTGCCACCCCATCATTCTCTAAAAGCAGGCAGCATTCCCAGGGGGAGAAGAAGTGTCATTACAATAGGTGCCCTCCCCAAGACAGCTGGCTCCAAATGATACTGAGGGACTGTCTTTGGCCGACTATCAGCTTCAACTTCCCTGCTGGCCCCAGGGCTCTTGTATGTTAGGTTCTAGAGTTGCAGGAAGGAGGACATTTATTTCTGGGGAAGCATTCCCTGCCTTCCACCCTGACCATGCCTTTCCTCCTTACCGCATACCCCCCTGCACATGCCGGTCACGGTCTGCAAGAAACTGGTACTGCAACTGGATGAGCCCATTTTGGGTTTTTTTCTCAGCCCCTCATCAGAACTCGGCACCACCAGGTTCCAGCTGCTCTCCTTCCAGCCGTCCTTTCCTTCACACCATTCTCTGTAGCACCTTCCTTGGTAATCAAGCCTCACAACTTAACGTGATACCCTTGTGGTTGGTCTTTGTCCTCTCAAGAGCTGTGAAATGCAATAATAG
This sequence comes from Alligator sinensis, assembly GCF_000455745.1. NCBI lineage: Eukaryota > Metazoa > Chordata > Crocodylia > Alligatoridae > Alligator > Alligator sinensis. Next base: position 1,764 of record NW_005843754.1, on the reverse strand, counting down.
AGGTAAAGAGGTACAGCCTGTGACAGGACCTGCCTCTTCTGTGGAAGGGTTAGAAAAGAATGAAGGCATTGTCTGGGTGAAACGCAGCATGTTGTAATCTCCCTGTGGGAATACTGAGACTTCCCTCCTTGTGCCAAAGCTGTTTGGCTCCGTGAGTGTCCTGTAGGAGCTACTCCACGAGGTCCTGGGGGTTAAAGTGGGCAATAAGGTGACTATGAGCCAGCAGTGTGCCCTTGTTGCCAAGATGGCTAAGGACATACCCAGCTGCACTGGTAGGTGTGTTGCTAGTAGGTCAAGAGAAGTGATTCTTCCCCTCTATTCAGCACTGTGGAGGCCACATCTGGAGTTGTGTGTCCAGTTGTGGGCCCCCCACTACTGAAAGGATGTGGACACATTGGAGAGTCCATCAGAGGGCACCAAAAATGGTGAGGGGGCTTGGGAACTTTCTGGAGAGGCTGAAGAAACTGAGCTTATTTGGTCCAGGGAAGTCTGAGGTGGGATTGAATAGCAGCCTTCAACTACCTGCAGGAGGGTTCAGAAGAGGATGGAGCTGGTCTGTTCTCAGTAGTGGCGGATGCTAGAACAAGGAGCAATGGGCTCAAGTTGCAGCAAGGGAAGTTTAGGTTTGATATTAGGAAGTGTTTTCTCACTAGGAGGGTAGTAAAATACTGGAACAGGTTACTCAGAGAGGTGGTGGAAACTTCATCCTTGGAGGTTTTCAAAACCTGGATAGACAAAGGTTTGACTGCGATGATTTAGTTGGAGATGGCCCTGCTTTGAGCAGGGGGTTGGATTAGATGACCTCCTGAGGTCCCTTCCAACCCTAATTCTCTGTAATTATTTAGAAGAATACCTGTTCTATACATTTGGGAGTGTTGGTTATAGCCCAGTTGGTCTTCTCTGCCATACATTTTTATTTTCACAGATCTTCATTTTGCATATTAGCTTAAGTTCCCATTCCACCCAGGAGAGCCCACAAACACCAGCATAATCATCCTGACTGAAGAAGGGCGTTTGTGCCCAAAAGCTTGTAAAGAACTATTATTCCAACAATTTAGTTGATCTAATAAAAGATCTCAAGTTTACCCAAAGAACCTTGTCTATATTCCATACATCCTCATCATTTGTTGGATAGGCTGTACTATACTTTCTGATCATTGAGCTCTCGTCTGTAGTTCATTATTCAACTTGCTAGGTGAATTAAGCTACATAGAGGTTTGTGAGTCATTTTGTTGGGACCAGGGCTTCAACCCTTTCTTGGTGCCCAGAAGGGCTCTGGGGGGTCACTATGCCTCCCCTGAGTGCTCAGATTTGTGCTGCTTGGGGAAGGGGGCCGGAGGGCACTGTCCCCATTTTGTTGCATTTTGCTTCCAATAATTTTCTCCTTTTCAGCCATTGCTTTTGATATCTGGAAGCTTCGTGGCATATGGGGCTCCCACCCATCTCTAATTCTTCCCCTCTTGTATCCTGAATAATACTAGCTTCCATTATGAGACCAGCCATTCCAGCTTTTTTCAGTGTGTTCCATGCATTTCCTGTGTTTGGTCACACAATTAGCCCCAAAGCCACCAGCATGAGCCACCAAGACCTGAGCACTTCTGGCTGCTCTGCATTGTGGCTGGACAAATGCCACGGGGATCCTGCACTGCCTTTGGGCTGCTTGTAGGGCTGGGGCCTGTGCCAACATGTCCTTGCCCAAGCTAACAAGAGGTGCAGAGGCCAGCCTGTGGTGTGTGTAGACAGGTGGCAGGGCTGTGCTTGAGC
>NW_005843753.1:47289-53392 GCF_000455745.1 Alligator sinensis | reverse complement strand
CTTTGCGAACGATTGCCAAGCACCACTTTCTGCGCAGAAATAAAGATTAAGTTGGATCCTTCACCCCTGTGTGTTTATTGGCACAAGCGCACCGGGCACGAACTCACTGTCCTTTGGGGACAACAACAATGCTAAAAGAGAGTTCAAGGAGACTCACAAATTAAACATCAAGAGGTTGCGAGGAACACCATGTTCTCCCGAGTGTGCACAAACCCAGACAATCAGAAATCTTGGAGCTGAACTCGATGATCTTCTGAGGTCCCTTCCAGCCCTAATGTCTATCATTTCTACCATGTCTATGAAATCTGCGCCAGGTGAGAGAGAGCTCGTCTGAAATCCTTTATGACCAAGAGCAGCAGAAAGGAAGGAGAAGGCCTAGCAAGCTGCTTCCATGCACTTGGCGGGATCCTTGTCATCGCTCCATTCTTGCTCTATTCCTAACGCTACCCGTATCAACTAGGGGATACTCTATCAATGGGGGATACTAAGACTTTCTGAAAAACTAATTCCTACCAATCCTAATACTAAACTACTGACTATACAAATTAAGCTACTAATGACATTAACTAATTAACATAAAGCTGCTACTAGCAATATAAATCCTTATCACTAATAATACAATAATAAAACTGGGAACTCTAGGAAACCATATCACTTTTCACTCTCTGAGTTAATACCAAAAGAGGTATGAGGAAAAAATACTTGACAATGCCTTTTCCTCTCCGACCAGTCTCCACAGTGATGTGATGGCACAACAGTGCATGGGGCATTAACCAGCGTGTGTCAGGCCCTGTACTGGAGAATTTCAACCAGACTGCCATGGCTTTCCTTTCTTTCTTCAGACAGTCCACATGCATCTGAAATTCTTCCTGTGTAAATTAAAAAAGGTGGGGTGGGATTTGTCTTGGTTTCCTGTCCTGCCTCCGCCCTTCTTTCCTACCAAAAGGAAAAATCTATATATATATCTCCCTGCAACACATTTCTATTTGGGGCTGATCAACCATGCACTTAAACCCTTCCCCACCAATTGGCAATAGTGATGCTTTTTCCCTGAAACCGCATTTTCAACGCTCCTGTGTAGGATCGATGATTCCACAGAAATTAATCCGGTTATATTTCTGAGAGCATATTATAGTTTATGTTTCCACAAAAAGGACTGCAATTCCAAATAAAGCAGAAGTGAATGGAACTCTTTACAGATAAATCACTACTGAAGTGATCTGGGCACCCTCAGGCCTTGCTTAAATATACAGTGAAGAAGGAGCATTAAAGGATTCATTACCTGGTTACCCTATTTCCAGTTAGGAAGCCATTCTGTAAGACCTTTGATAGATGGAGGTGGTGTTTTATGCAAGTCATTGTAGGAATCAGAACGTATCTGATTTTCCCTGAGCACCCCTTCAGAACACCAGGAGGAAGTTTTTCCTTTGACGGTTGGGACAGAAGTTACTCATAGACGGGTTTAAGAATCAGAAACTGGTTTAAGCGTGTAGCAGAACAGAAGTTCAGAGCACATAAACCAGCGTCAAAATGGCTGAAACTGGTTTAAGATAAACCTGTCTAAATGTTGTATCAGACTTAGTTGATTTGGGTCAAACCAGTTTATGCAACTTCTGTCCCCAAACCATTCCTCATTTAAGTTAAACCAGAGTCTGCCAGGATCCCAGCATGCTCTGCAGTCCAGGGCTGGGCTGTGATCTCTGCTCCAAAGAGCAGGGCTGGTCCCACCCCTCTGCTCTCTAGCCCAGCATGGGGCCGTGGCCAGATGCCAGCTGCTATGGCCTCTTATAGCAAAGGGAGCAGGGAAAGGGTTTATTTCCAGCCTCCCCTCTCCCACCAGGGGACCACAGCTGAGGTCTGCCTGCCTGGGGTGTAGCAGCCCCTCAGGCATTTCCCCTCTCCACACTCCACCGTCAGAGGCAGGGGCAAGACAGCAGCTCAGCTCTGGCCGTGTGCTTACAACCTTTAACCCCGTGGCTTCTGCCCAGTGTACAGAGCTCTGGTTCTAGCTCCATGCGCTGGGCAGAAGCCGCTGAGCTAAGTCTTCCATCCATGCAGTTTTGACCTCCCACCCTGATCCCACTCCCCACTCCCACTGCACAGCCCCCCACCAGGAAGAAGCCATGAAAGAGGCTGCTGTCCCCATTATGGTCCCTGCTCCCTTGCCACTTCGCTGGCAGGGCGGGGGCATAGTCAGAGACACCGTTACAGGAGGGGGGCAGCAGATGGATTATTTCCCCCCTCTATCCAGCATCTGGCAGAGGTGGCAGGGAAGGAGCTTGCCCCACTGCTCTCCCAGTGCAAGCAGTGATTGGTGGTGGTTGGGAAGAGCAGACCATCCAGGCTAATTTGGGCACACCTCCTAATCAAGGCCCTGCCACAGCTGATGCCTCAGAACTGATTGGTCCTGTGGCCTATTGTGCTCCCTATGTGGCACACATTTAATTTCCTCAGAAGAGAAATTTTAGTCCATCTAAAGCCATTGGGCTCAATTCTGGGCACACAGACACACACAGAGATGCATGCGCACACACACACAGATGCACACACACACAGATGTGCACACACAGAGAGGCACAACACATGAACTCACTTGCACACACCCACAGATATATGCATACACACAGATGCATGCACATACACACAGATGCATGCACACACAGACAGACATGCACATAGAGACAGACAGACAAGACATACACAGACCCAACAAAACATAGGAGGGGTAGCTACGAGGGGCTAAGGTGAATTTTGGGGTGCCATGACCCCCCCCCCCAGTGCTGCTGCCTGCCTGCAGAGGCACAGTGGCACTCCCAGCCTGTACCCCGCTAATTTAATGTAAAGGAAAAAAGAAGTAATACCGTCACATGAAAACCTAGAAATCCAGGCTAGGAACAGACATTCAAGACCCCAGTGCCTGAACTGATTCAGTCTTTGCAGGTTAGTGTAACCTGCCTAGCTCGAACCAAATTGGAAGTGAATAGACATTCAGGAAATGCAGGCACAAGTCTGCAGTGGCTCATGTCAGAAGCTGGGGGGCGCTAAAACATGCCCTCGGCTGCAGGGAAGCTGTGCTGGGGGCGATGGGGATGCGCGGGTGGCCAGCCCTGGCAGTAGCCTGGAGTGAACTGGCCGGCCCCGAGGCCCCAGCAGTGGCAGGGCCTTGGTGAGGAGAGGTGTGCCCAAATTAACCTACACATGGTGCAAAGAAAGGCAGATCCCCTGCCCTGCACCGGTCAAACCGAGTCAGGGGAAAATTCCTTCCTAACCACAAATCAGGCCGTTAGGTTGACCCTTAGCTCGTGAACCACACATATCAGGCGGGCAGTCAGGAAAGCTGATTCCCTGCACTCACTCAGAGCACCAGGCCACCCCGGTCAGCGTCCTGTCTTCGACTCCGGCTAAACTTGGATGTGTCAAAGAAAGGCTTTAAAAAAATGTGTCCAGCTATGCCAAAGGGATCAGCAAACATCCTGCTAGAGCTTTGCCTGTGAGCAAGCTCCTGTAACCCTGTAGCCTGAGATGTGATCAGTAGCGTGTGCAAACAGGGAACTATTCGATTTGGGTTCAGATTTGGCCGATTCAGATGCCAACGATTCGATTTTGAGCTCCAAATCAGTTTTCTGCTTCGATTCAGAGATTAGGCTATACAGTATAATGGGGAATCAATGACATATTTATAAATTTGTTGTTTTGTGTCTGATTTTGATGAAACTTGCAGGGGTGGTAGCCCCTGAGAGCATGAAGCCTGCCAAGTTTCAAGGAGATAGGTGCAGGGGTTTGGGGATAACTGCACTGCACTGCAAATTCTTGAAAACAAAACTGTCATATGTGTTATGCCACAGTGGGGTGAAATCTGCAGGGGTGTTGGCCCCTGCTGAGGCCATGAAGCTTTCCAATTTCCAAGGTGCTAGGTGCAGGGGTTGGGGGGAAACTGCACCTCAGGCTCCTGACAGGCTGCGGAAGTACCTGCAGTTGGTGCTGGATGGAAGGAATAGTAACTAAGCCAGAGGCTGGCCTGGCCCGCAATGCGGGCAAGAAAGCCAGTCAGTGAAAATGGAAATGGAGGTGTCAGGGGGTGAATATAGCAGCGCAGGTAAAATGCAGAGGTGCCTGGGGTGTCAGGTGTCCGGCAGGTCGAAGTGTGCCAGAATCCCACTGTCAAATCTATATTGACTCCATGAGTTTCTGTACCAGGAGGCTTCAAACATATTAGAAATGAAAGTGCATTGAGTGATATTAGGAATGTAAATACAGATACATTATAATGACAAAATTTCCATTTGTCTCAATCCATCCAGGATTTCATGTATATCTGAAATCCAGGACAAATTGAGGTGAATGGGAATCTTTTCATGGACTTTAATGGAGCCAGGATTTTACCCCTTAAAAGCAAGAATTTCCTTCTCCTACTCAGTTCCTCTGAAATACATCAATGTATATAGATATCCTAGCAAGAATTTTCTGTTTTTATTAACATTGTAAGGATCAAATAATTAATTATAGATTCATAGATTATAGAGTTGGACGGGACCCTCTAGAGGGTAGATGAGAGGGTCCTCTATCTACCTCTATTCAAAAACAAATGTATATATTACAGTACATTCTTCCTTGCAGAAGGACCAGAGCACTGTGAACACCGCGCAGAATACCATGGCTTTTGTACATTTATACTTTTCAGTTCACCCTCGTTAGCATTAACCATGCCCGGTTTCCTGCTGTTATGCCCACGGTTCAACCCCTGCATTTATATGGCATTGCCTATGCATAAGGAAACTTTCCACTCTGCACCTGCACGAGGTCGTCACCCCGACTTCACCCCGACTTCACCCGACTGTCTTTAGTCACAGTTCTTAAAAGCCTTCTTTGTACACCCATCGGTTTCCTTTCCCTGTTTGGTTTAAGTTCCTCTACTTTACAATTAAACAAACAGTTAAACAATTAAACAGACAATTAACCATTTAAAGCCCTAAGTAAACAGTGCCTAGTTAAATCTCTAACTTGAAACCAAGACTCTTCAGTGTTTCGATTCAGCTCAGCTCAACAAGGGAAAAGGGCGGGAGAAAGAGCAGATTGCAAAAACGGCGGGAAAAGCAAGCATCAGCACGCAGTGCACCAGCTGCAAGAAATCAGACAGAGAAAGGCGGGAAAATGCAAGAGACACAGGGGGGAGAAATGCAAGGGTTCACCATCCTAACACACTTATCTCCTCATGGCCCAAAAGGACCCTTCAAAGTATCGTTCCCCAGGACATGGTTGAGCGAAATGGGGAATCTGGGTTTGTACATTCAGTACTTTCCTTGGGTAATTAAGTGTTCATTTTCTGGTCATCTCCATGGCATTTTGGATACTTACATGCCCACAGTTGAACAGTGAGCCTGGGCCCAGGTTTGGGGGGCAAGGTGGCAGGGGACCCAAGATGTGGGCCAGGCCAGGGCTCCTGACTGCAGGAAGTAGCACAGGACGTCCTCCTCGGTGCATGGGGGCACCTGCTTCTGGGAGCAGGCAGTCTCCAGAGTCCAGGAGGGGCTAGGGTCAGGGTCTAGACACTAAGTAGCACGAAGGCAACCACTAGGGTCTGGACACTATTCAGCACCCAGCGGTTGTCTATGGCCCGCAGTGCCCTGGGCAGGCCCGCAGTGTGCTCCTGCAGACAGACCCGGTAACATGCCGTTTTATTGCACCTGAATGATTGGTAAGACGCACACACACGAGTGTTAAGAAACTCTCCCCTTGGAAGAAACTCAGCCTGGGTGGAGAGAGGACACCATGCACCTGGAGTCCCCGAGACAAGACAGTGTCCGTGGGTGGGTCGGGGGTCCCCATGGAAACTGTACCAAGATGCTGGATGCTGGGCACTGTAGTCCCGTCACACAGGAGAGGGCAGTGACATGCCAGTGCCCTGCATTTGCCCATCCTGTTGCCCCTCAATGCCAAGCCACAGCCCCCCCCAGCCCTGCTGCTGCCCTTCACTCCTGACCTGCAGCCTCCTGTCCCCCAGCCCTGCCAGAGGGGCCCCAGCTGTCCCCGTCCTGACTGGGCTGGAGCGTCCTCTGTATTTCCCAACCAGTTTTCTTAGGGCTCCTAAGACATCCCTGTTTCT
>NW_005843753.1:42319-46434 GCF_000455745.1 Alligator sinensis | reverse complement strand
GATAAAGGGCACATAATAATCTCTTTTGGGCCATGCTGGTAATAGTACGCAAATAGTACCCACACTGCTGATAATACCTTGTTGCTTGTGAGTCTGACTGAAATCAATTGCAAATAATCTTGTAGAAACAGCTCATGGCATAACATTTCATAATGACTGTCTCTGGCCCAGTTATTCTCATCATTCCTCATTTTACAGCAACAAAAACGTGTATCATTAAGTAGAGATGCGCTGATACATTGGTCCAATATCACATCAGCACTAATATAAAGGAAAGTGGCTATATCGCAAATCGACCTGATGCAGCCAATACTTCGGTCAGCAAATGCCCATGCATGCGTGCAGCTGCAGTGCAGCATGTAGGCAGCAAGGAGCACAGCCCGGGGGCTTGGAGAGCTGCAGATGGTAGTCTGGTGCAGTGAAAGGGGGAAGGGAAGGGGGGTTGCAGATCAACATCCCCCACAGAGAGGGAGGGAGTGGGGCCTGGGGGCAGGGGCAGATGCTAGATAGCTAGGGCGGGATCGGCGCAAGAGGGAGCCGCAGCTCATCCGGGGTGTGCGAGGGGTTGGCGGCTCCCAACGCTGCATGCACAGTGGGGGGCATGTTACCCTGTTTGGGACGGGTTGGGGTGGGGCAGGGCAGGGAGGGGTGGTGCGGGCTGCAGCTCCAGGCTGGGGCTGGGACGGCACCGGGCTCTTCTTGGTGGGGGTTATACTCGGGGCAGGTGGTAGCAGCACTGGTAGGGGGCTACGGGAGAGGAAGCCACCCCAAATTTCACCATAGCCCCCACCATAGCCTCCCCTTCCTCTGCCACCACCGCCCACCCACTGCAGCCCTGGCTCAACCCCTGCCTCTACCTATGTGATGGGAAGAGCCAGGGCTACTCTGGGCTGGCGTCAAAAGTACTGGAAGGGGGAGCTTGGGGGACTACAGCAAAATTTGGGATGGCTGCAGCCCCCACACTATAGCCCCCTCCCAGTGCCATCACTGCCCACCCCAAGCCCAGCCCAGCCGAGCCCAGTCCAACCCTCACCAAGAAGAGCCCGGCACAGCCCCAGCTCTAGCGTGCAGCTGCAGCCTACCCGCCCCAGCCCATTCGGAGGGCACCCTCCCCTGTCTCTGCCCTTCCAGGGTGCATGCAGGGCAGGAGCCACCCCTCCCCTTTGGCCCCCAGGATGAGCTGCAGCTCTGTCCTGCACCCCTCCTGCCTTGGCTGGGCAGCCCCTGCCCCTCTGCCCCACTCCCCCACTCACCACAAGGGGCCTTGATCTGCCCTCCCCATGGCCCTTCTCTCACCCCTCCTCTTCCCCACACCAGACATAGCAGCTGCATGCAGCTCTCCGTGCTATATTGGAAATCGGCTCAGTTTAAGCAGGTATGCCTCCTTAAAAATCAGCTATCGTATCAGCCCCCAAAATCTCTATCGGTGCACCCCTACTGTGAACGTTATCTACAGTATGAGGAGGAGCACTTGGCAAGGCAAGGATGCACATAGGGGTAGGAGGAAGCATTCTCTGTCCCGAACACGTCAGCATTTAACAAATACATGCTAAAAATAGCCAATACCTACTCCCAGGAAAGTTTCTACAGGAAACCTGAAAGCCAATTTGCCACTTTAAAAGAATGGTTTAAACAAAACATTTTCAATCAACTGGATTTCTATTGCCCAGTTTTCAAGTGCTCAGATTCATACCCCTTAAAAACATCTGAATTTCAGAGGATAGATTCTCAGTTGTTTTTGGATATTGAAATACAGTAACTTGGGAACCAAAACTGATATAGACTAGATGAACAATAACACATAGCGTGACCAGGTGTAAGCTGTTAAGAAAAAGAGAAAGAAAGTAAAAGAAGAAAAGAATATAGCAAAACCTGCTTAAATATAACAACAATTTTCATGAAGATAAGTGAAACAAAGTTATTCTTATTTTGCTAGATCTCTGTGCCATATCATGTCAATTCTACCAAACCATTAATAAAATATAATTAAAAAGAAATATCAGTTCTATAATGCTTTTGAGAAGAATTGTCAATCGGTATTTCAATTAATATGCATGGATTTAGTGGAAAAAGATATTTCTCTTTTTTAAGGGATGTCCCACCCATATTCAAAGATTAATTCAAAACACTTGTAGTATCTGCTTGAATGACACACAGTGCAAAATACACCGTGAAGGGCCTGACTAGGCATGGTACAGGTACAACACCTGAAGACTAGTTTCCATAATGTTAGGAACAGAAACTCTCCGAACCAAAGACCAGCTGCCTCTTCATACTAGATAAAAAGCCACAATCTCACTGGCTTCTCTATTTGGCAGGGGTGGTGGTTTCTCTGCTGGACCAGGTGTTCAACTGTGTGGAAGATATGGTGGCCTTGCTATGCTCCGAGTTCACAGGCCAATGTACTCTATGACAGATAATCTCTAAGTATACATGACTAGCCGGCATTGAGCCAGCCAGCCTTGCCACTTTAAACTGGTGTGATGTGGTTTTGCCAGACAGCCAGCTTTATACTGTCAACTACAAAAAGCTGACACCTCGGGAAACTGATAAGATAAACCTCATTACCCATGGATTAGTCATACATTATTGATGAATTGGCATGATATGCATGTTTTTACATCTGATAGACTAATATGTGGTGTTTTTATCTCGTAAGCTTTTTAAGCTCTCTGAAACTGGTGATAAAGATCCCAGCTCTGCCTCACAACCTCTCTTTTCAGGCAGGGACCCTGACCCTTGCTGTGTTGCCCCTCTGCAGCTGAACCAAGATCAGCACCTCTTTGAGACCTAGTCTTTGGAAAATCAGTAAAACATTTTTTGCCTGGTTAACTGGCCACCTGTTGGAGAGCTATATAAGACCTGGTAACTTAAAGATTTCTTTCTGTCCTAATAATTCTGTAACTCTCTTTGTTTAATGGATATTTCTTTGAAATCAGCAGCTTGCTATGCTTTATCTGTACTGTCTTAGCAATTACCTGTGGTTTGTATTCTAATATTGGAAGTGCTGTTAAGATTTCTTTGACTCTGTTTTTGGAGTGTGAGATTTTCCTGGGGCCGGCTTCGCAAACCATCCTTGATCTCCAGAATCTCCCTGGGGCTCTGCAGTCCTCTGCCTCGGTGCCTGTTTTCCTTCTGGCAGAGCGAACTACATGGATCATATGTGATATGCTATGTTAAACTAAATCTCTCTGTATATTATGTTTTAATAGCCCTAAATGTGGACTGGGTAAAATCCTAGACCTGCTATGGTGAAAGCAGTACAGTATCTGGAACTGACTCCAAGAGAGCCACCAAGAGGCTGGAGGGCCACTTTTACCCCTTCTTCGCAAACATTTCCTCCTCCTCAGGTTCCTGCCAAGTTCATCAACATACATAGTTACCCTGACAGGAATAAACTGTTTTTATTAATAATTTCCATATTCTGATTCTTAATTGTATCCTCCGATTTTTTCAACATCAAAAATGAAGCACATTGGACCACATTTGGAGTTAAAAAATGAAATGGAATAAACTAGAAGAAGTAATAATTAAAAGTAAAATGTATATGATTTTATTTAAATGTAATTCTGGATAATATACATTGTGAGAAACATTTACATGCCACTAATTCTGTCATTATCATGTGGGGATCTCTCAGGAGAAAAATGGTGCAATTTGCAATAAAGATATGCCTGTTTTTAAGAATATTTACCCGTATAAAGTAGGACCATAAGAAAACAGTAATCACTGTCTTACCTTGATCCTGCGTAAGCATTTTGAGAGAATTATCCTGGCGCATGTCTGCGAGGGGCCAGCAGGGGAGGTTATGCTTAGGGGCAACCAACACGGGTTGATTAGAGGCAGGTCCTGTCACACCAACCTGGTGGCCTTCTCTGACCAGGTCACAAAATCCTTAAACACAGGGGTAGCAGTGGACATAGTCTTTCTGGACTTCAGGAAGGCCTTCGACATTGTCTCTCACCCCATTCTCATTAAAAAACTAGGGACTGTGGTGTCGACACCTACACAGTCAAATGGGTCGCTAACTGGCTGGAGGGCCACACCCAGAGAGTGGTGGTGGACAGGTCATTTTCGACCTGGAGGGATGTGGGCAGTGGGGTCCCCCAGGGCTC
>NW_005843753.1:40183-41422 GCF_000455745.1 Alligator sinensis | reverse complement strand
ATTGCTCGTTCGTCAGGGCGGGCTGGGGAATGGAGAGGCAGACAAGGTTTAATGGTTGGAAAAACTTTTACTTACGCCGCTTGTAGTTGCGACGCAGATGGTCCGGTCGTCTGAACAACTATGTGAGTTGTTCCAGCTGGCAAGGCCCAAGCCAGTTAATCCGTCTGCAATTTAAGCCGGCGGGAAAAGGGTACGTCTGGGATTGCGCTCGGCGACGGGAAGAAAGATCGATAGGTGATCAGTCTATTGATCAGCTAGCCACAAGTCAGATCTCTTCTGAGGCACTCTGCAGCGTGCTTAAAGTTCTTCGACTTGGGCGGAAGTCGCACGGAATTTTAAACGGCCAGCGAGCCAATTACTAGCCGCCACGTGTGAATAATTTAGCACTGGCCAATAGCGGAACACAAATTTGCATTCGAATAGCGGGAACTCTTTGCACCGTGCATTTCTGTGCTCCAAAGAAGAAATGCATCCTGCAGAGAAAGCTGCAAATTGGCGGGAACTCTCTTGCACCGAGGTTCTTCTGTGCAGCAAAAACCCTCGCTGTGCAAGAGGCTCTCATGTGGCAAGAAACTTCCATCGTGCCGAGGCACCAAAATCACTGGGTTGTGACACATTGAACTGCTGTATCTCTTTCTCTGACCACTTCAGTAAAATGTTTAATTTCTTCCAAAAATGCTGTCCTTTATTTAAAGTGAAGGTCCCCTCCCGGCAAATCTTTAAAGATCTAGTCTCGCATATGCTATTATATTCCTAGAATATGTTCTTTTCCCCATCCTATGGTACATGTTCATTTACAAGAAATAAAGAGTTATTAACTCAAATGCAAGTATGCAAGCAACTCATGTAAATCTCTTCTTTTGCTGTCTTTACTTTAAAACTAAAGAAGTGGCTGTTCTGCAAGGCATGGCACTCCTTTAGTATGGGGCAACAGTAGCTTTCTAAGGAACTAAATTAGTTTATAATCTTTCAGGCATGAACTCCATTTACGTTTCAAAATTAAAAGAATATATTAATAATAATTTATGCCCAGAGCCTGAAAAAAAATATTTTATGGGTTGAAAAAATGCAACATGGCCAATATATAAAAGCAATCTGAAATCAATGTGAAACAAAGACCCCCACATTGAATAAAGGCGCATTGTAACTCTTTCAATCCTGTGTCTGCAGCTCCCTGAGTAAATTAGGCAGCAGAGAGAGGGGAGGAGGCATGCCATAAAAGTCCAGTCTTTAAAAAAG
>NW_005843753.1:37630-39452 GCF_000455745.1 Alligator sinensis | reverse complement strand
AGACTGTTTGTACCTTAGTCTAATGTGTATGCGAGGGCATCTGTAGCTCTCCTTAGTGCTTTGAAAAATCTCTTTAAATTCTGCCAGTCAACACAGAGTCTAGGCTTATGGTTTAACAGAGCCTCACTTACACAAAAAGCAAAAGTATGTCAGGGGTGGGAGGGAGAGAACCCTTCCCCCTAACTAGCAGACTTTTGTCAATGAGCATTTAGAGACAAAAGGCCTGAGAGCTACTCAGAAACATTCTCACACTGAGGATAAGACAGTGTGGGACACATTTCTTATGTTAGGAACAAAAAACTCCCAGTGACCTGAAGAAGAATTCACTGCATATGACAGCTTGTCAAAATCTATCCCAACCATGCAGTTGGTCCATTCAAATTTATCGTTCGCAAAAGTACTTGCCTGTCACATATTTCCTGGACTATCCCAACTATACCATCAATCCTGCAGTATTAAACCCCCTCTATTGTGACCTGGATTATATTTCATTTTTAACTGGGTGCATCTGGAAACTGGCTAATGTGGTCCCTATTTTTAAGAAGGGGAGGAAGGAGGACCCAAGTAACTATAGGCCTGTAAGCCTCACCTCGGTGCTCGGGATGCTCTTGGAGAGGATCATCAAGGAGCATATCTGTGGGGGGCCTGCAGGGGAGATCATGCTCGGGGCAACCAGCATGGGTTCACCAAAGGCAGGTCCTGCCAGACCAACCTGATTGCCTTTTATGACCAAGTAACTAAATCCTTGGATGATGGTGTCACTGTGGACGTAGTCTTTCTAGACTTTAAGAAGGCCTTTGACACTGTCTCTCACCCCATCCTCATCAATAAATTAAGTGACTGTGGCATTGATGCCTGTACAGTTGGATGGGTAAAAAATTGGCTGATGGGGCACACCCAGAGAGTAGTGGTGGACGGGTTGTACTCAACCTGGCAAGATGTGAGCAGTGGGGTCCCCCAGGGCTCGGTCCTCGGGCCCGCACTGTTTAACACCTTCATCAGCGACTTGGACGAGGGGGTATAAAGCATGCTGTATAAGTTTTGAGCTGATGAGCATAAGTTTTTGAGCATAAGTCTTTTGCATAAGTCTTTTGAGCATAAATTTTTGAGCATAAGTCTTAAACTAAGATGTGGGGCAAGGTGGGCACATTTGAAGGGAGAGAGAGGCTGAAAATAGATTTAGACAGACTACAAAAGTGGGCAGATGAGAATAAGATGGGGTTCAACATAGACAAATGCAGGGTGCTGCACCTTGGGAGAAGGAGTCCACACCATACATATAGGCTGGGGAGTTCCCCTCTTGAAAGCACAGAAGCGGAAAGGGATCTTGGAGTCATTATTGACTCCAAGATCAACATGAGCCGCCAATGCCAGACCGCAGCCAGCAAGGCCAGCCATACCTTGTCATGCATCCAAAGGTGCATCTCAAGCCGGTCCAGAAAGGTGATCCTCCCCTCTATGCGACTTTAGTCCAGTACTGGTCACCGCACTTCAAAAGGGATGTGACCAGCCTGGAGAGGGTTCAGAGGAGGGCCACCCGCTTGGTGAGAGGGCAGCAGGACAGGCCCTACGAGGAGAGACTGAGGGACCTGAACCTGTTCATCCTCAGCAAGAGGAGGATGAAGGGAGACCTGGTGGCTGCCTACAAACTCATCAGGGGGGAACAAGAGCAAATAGGCAGAGCGCTTTTCTCCCCAGCACCACCTGGGGTGATGAGGAACAATGGTCATAAGCTGATAGAGAGTAGGTGTAGGTTACAGATCAGGAGGCAATATTTTACAGTTAGGGTGGCCAAAATCTGGAACCAACTTCCCAGGGAAGT
>NW_005843753.1:32323-37562 GCF_000455745.1 Alligator sinensis | reverse complement strand
CATTCCTGCCTGTGGCAGGGGGTCAGGCTAGATGATCTGTTCAGGTCCCTCCTGACCCTAGCTACTATGAAACTATGAAACTACTATCTACATGAGAGACTGACTGCGCAGGAGCCTGAATACCACTGCACAGTGGCATCTAGTGTAGATGTGCCCACTGCTCCTAAGAAGAGAGAAGATTGCATTCAGCATCATTAGAAGTTGTCTGTAATATGCAGCTCCTCAGGTAGGATTTCCAGGCAAAAACAAATGTCCTAAAGACCTAGAGGTGAAGAAATGTGGGGTAAAAAAAAAAAAAAAAGATTGCATGGAGTGACTTTTAAAGACGATGAGAGTCTGTGCAGATAAAACTCAGCTCTGGGACCAGGGCCAGTTGGGTAACTTGGGTGAGACCAAATATCTTTCTGAAGGGGGCTGTATTGTGGTCCATGGCTGATTTCTCAGGCTTTGGATTTGTTTATACTCTGTGATGCACGCATCTTTAGGCAACTTTTCTCAAGTGCCTGGCACATACAGATCTAAATCAATCTAGTGACTTCAGTCACCACCAGATGTCACTGACAAAATCACAGTCTGTCCGTCCTCCACCAGGGCCAGAATCAGCAGCTGGAGAGGAGACCAGGGTCAGGGACCAAGAGACAGGGCTGGGTCAAGAGTAGTCTGGAGGATCTAAGAGTGATAAGCAGGAGAAAGCTAAAAGTCAAGAACCTGACGTTTTATTTGTTTGATTGATACCATTATATGCCGACCTTCCTAGAAGCAGCTCAGAGAGGAGGCAGATACCAGAGGTGACTATTCTTTCCTGATTTTCTCTGTGACAACAGTTATTTGTCTACATCTCATTCTGGACACTTGTGTGCCAGAAGTAATTCTCTTTTTGTACCTGTAGGCAACTACGTACACACAGAGACCAGGCACGGGCATTGGCAACAGGATGAGAAGTTGAAAGAAAGACAAGCTTCTTGTCTTCTGCCTCAATAACCAGATGACTAGGGCACCCACCTGGGAAGACAAGGACAGGTGGTATTAAATCTCTTCACCTGAATTTTGAATTCAGGTATTTGAAGATGATTTTTTCCAGTTTCTGGCATACCTTGTTATCACCTCAGGTCATTCATTATCCAGGCCCTTCTCCAAAGCTCCTTTAGAAGCTGTGCCACTAGTATAGTCATTGGAAAAATGGACAGGGGTTTCTGCCCTGCTAGGAACAAGGACACCAACTTTCCAGATCTCTCTGTGCTAGGGGAGCAGCTTCCTCACTCAATCTGGCTTACTCCCATCCTCCTCTGTTTCCACACACCTACCACATACCTTGCTTTCATGGTTGCCCAGAATTCGAGATTTAAAACACAACCCAAAGACAGCCCTGAGTAGTGCCTGATCTGTGGTGTGCTGGTTATTCCTGGGAAGCCCAAGTGATCCAGGCTGAAGTTATTTGGTGGGTGATGAAGGTTTCCAGCTTTCCAACTGGATACCCTGGTCCCTCAGAGGCAAAGATGAGAAGTCTCTCAATCCCTCTGCCTTCCTCAGTACAAGTCCGAGCAAGTTTAGGCCATCATTGAGAACTTATTTTCAGGCGTCTAAGCCTGCTACACATCCACAAGTGCTGCAGATATGTGCCCTGGCTCCTACTGCCCCCTCTATGTGGGCAGGTTTATGGACTCAGGAATGGAAATCTCTCCTGCATGTTAGTGCCAAGAATGGCAAGTAGACAAATGAAAAGATGACCCCATTGACACACAGGAAAGAATGGTGTTGCCACAGGAAATTAGGAACAGAGAATAAGAACAGGCACAAAGTTAAGGAAAGATTTGGGGATAAGGGTTATCTCCAAGCTTACTAAAACAGTTAGGGGTGATTCCTATTTCACCATCAGGTGCCAAAGTGGTTAATTTATGGTAGCATATAGGCAGCTTTTTGTACTTACATACAATTTAATCCTTCTGCTGATTCTGTGCACAGAGTCGAATTTTTCCTAAGAAATAACTTTTATTTTTTTTAAATGTTGATAAGCGATGGACTTGGGTAAGGCCTTTTATGTATATATGTATATGATCCATTCCGTTGGTACCAGTATCGGGACAATCCAGTACCAAAGAGTTCATAGCAAAATCTCCGTGTAGCTCAGGTGGTATGTGGCTGGCACCCCCTCTTCAATTGAAGGGATGCTAGCAGGTGTGAGTGTGTTGTGGGAGCATGACTGCCAAGCTTCAGGCCAGCTCACCTCCCTCCCTTACAGAGCAGAGCAGAGCTGAGACCAGGAACACCCAATGATGTTTAACTATTTACAGATTTAATTTTACAGTACAGTGTCAATAAACATATATATGATGTACATATGTATAGATATAGATATAGATATATACTATTTACAAATATAAGAGTACAAGAACAGTAAATCTTACTAAATATAAACCGAAACAAACTCAGCTGGGTATGGCAGGCGAAGACACTATAAGAGCATAGGCCATGACCCTCTTTGGTCTTCCAGTTAGTGTACAGCCCCTACCCTCAGCAGGCCCTCCAGGCAGCCAGCAAAGGAACACTCGATGGTAAAACACAGGTTAGACAATAGGGGAACAAACAGAACCTGGCAGAGATGAAACTATAGTCTAAACATACATAAGTGAGATTACATTAATAAGATTCCATACATGAAGGTAACCAGTACAATGAAAGCAAGTATTGAGTAGGACAGGGGTTGTCAGCCAGGGGTACATGTACCCCCAGGGTACTTGGAAAGGTGCTAAGGGGGACAAGTGGGTGGGCAGGAATGAAGCACTGCCACCCACCACCCCACACCACCACCTCCCAGGAGCAGGGCCGGGGGTGTTGAGGGCAGCAGTTCTCCTCTGTGGGATGCACAGGTTCCAGGTGGCCAGCCGGGCAAAGGTGGCAGGAGGGAGTTCATATGCAGTAGCCGCCGCCACCATCCACCACACCATACCACCACTGCCACGCATTGCACATGTGATGCGGCAGGTTGCTGATGGGTGGTGCATGACTAGCCAGCTGCAAGACCCATCACCACCCCATTGAGCCACACATGCAACCAGCCACAGCCATGTGACTAGCCATGTGATGTCCAGCCACTGCCACCAGAAGGAATACACTCCTTAAAAAAGCTTGAAAACCCCTGGAGTAGGGGATGTGCTAGTAGTTCCCCTAGCAAGCTAAATAAAGCAGTTCATAATCATTTCATAATACAACATTACGTACACAAATTTACAGCAAGGGGCTCAACAATATAAGGAACAAGGACAACAACAATGGTACAGCAATTATGCCCAAAAGAAGGAACAAAACCAGGGGAAAAGAGCAAGTTACCATAAGAAACGCCATCTCCTTCCTCTAGGCCACATAACTAGCATGACACAGTAACTGCAAAGCCACCCCATGATGAACAAGGGCCGTTAACTCTCTCTGCCATGAAGGAGGTTGCCCCCTGCCCCCCGACTTCATCGTGGGGCTTCCCTTTGATCACCAAAAGTGGAGGACCCTTCTTCCCCTGTGGAAATCCTCGCCTCCTCCCCTCCTCAGGACTGCAATCCCCTTTCCGGGTAACTTACGACTCCCAGCAGTTCTGGTGGGCCTGGCTCGTCTCTCTGTCTCTGTGAATTGGCTGTGGGTCTTCCCCCCTCATTGGCATGGTTGCTCCATCCTGCTTTCCACTTCTGCAGGAAATCCCAAGATGCCTCATGCAGCTTCCTAGTCTGTCAGCCCTCTCAGGCCCCGTGCACTGCTCTGCGCATCAAAGGGGCTCTTGCCTCCTGCAGGAATAGGGACCTGCACTTCCTCAGGGAGCTACAGAGTCCCATCAGCTCTCCAGACCCACAGTGCACAGATCCATGCACTAACACTGTGGCTGTCTCTCCACAGTGGCACTGGGACCAGCTGCTCATTGCTTCCCACTCAGTGGAGACGTCTTCAAGCCACTTCTGAGGCAACTCCTCCACCCTGATGGTCAGATCTACCAGCTCTTCTGCCACCTCATTTTCATCATCCCTCATCAAAGCCACCCATGTGTTGGGCACATAGGCTTTTATCCCTTCTGGAGGCTCCACACCACTATTGAACATGGACCAAGGGGAAGCCTGAGAGGTTAGTTCCCCCTCAGGTCCTCTTTTTCACCTCACACCTTTGGCAGGGCAGGGCAAGCCATCCTCCTACTTTTTTTTTGATTGGTTGGGGAGAGAAATGCACCCACCAACAAAGCCACCCATGTGTTGGGCACATAGGCTTTTATCCCTTCTGGAGGCTCCACACCACTATTGAACATGGACCAAGGGGAAGCCTGAGAGGTTAGTTCCCCCTCAGGTCCTCTTTTTCACCTCACACCTTTGGCAGGGCAGGGCAAGCCATCCTCCTACTTTTTTTTTGATTGGTTGGGGAGAGAAATGCACCCACCAATCAGCCTGAGCCACCCAGATCAAGCCATCAAGCTGGGCTGCTGGTGAACCCTTGGCCAGCCTGCCACATCAATAAATTAGATCAGACCTTAAACTAGAGATTGAATATCCCAAATGATATGCCTAGAGCTCCTAAAATATCCCTGATTCTGGCAGGAACCAGCATTTTGCTTACAATGGTGTAATATGGAGACCCAAACTTACTTTTATCATGCATTTTCCTATGGGAATTGTAGAGTTTCATGCACATGAAGATGACTGCCTGTAAGGACCATGACATAGGTGTTCTGGTCTAATGTGAAGGCTTTTGGGAGAAGGCAGAAGCTATGTGTGGACTCCAAATCTATGGCCAAATCAGAGATCAGGAATCAAGGACTTAGCTATAAGGTCCATTGGGGAAAATCTCAGGCAGAGCGCTGGGCAAGGTTCAGGAGTCGGGAAGTGAGCAACCAAAGCAAAGAGATTCCAAGAGCCGCAGCCAAAACACGCAGGCAAGCAGGGTGAGGAGCTGGAAACCCAGAGCTGAAAACCCAGCAGGATCCAGAGAGCTTACCACAGCAGATCTTCAGACAGAAGTGTCATCTGGCCTGCAGCCTGCTGCCACAGCTGGACTTTATTGAGGGGAGAACCTCATAGATTCATAGATTCATAGCCATTCAACCATTACCAGCTGTGGCAGAAATGCCCCCGTCGGTGCCCCTCTCCAGAGATCTGTCTCAGCCAGCCCGAGAGGCTGCTGTTGAATCTCTCACAGCGGGGATCTCGCTCCTTGTCTGTAGACAATAGCCTGGCGCCTGGGAGGCGATGCTCTGGTCACCTGGGCAGGGGGG
>NW_005843753.1:29849-31759 GCF_000455745.1 Alligator sinensis | reverse complement strand
GGGACCCCCAGGCTAGCGGGTGTGCTCCAGGGAAGGGGTCGGCCGGACGGGAGGCACCCCAGGGAGGCACTCGGAGCCTGGAAGGTGGGCGGCGCAGGGAGGTGGGCGGCTCAACGCAGGAGCGCCCCCTACTGGCCCGCCACACCAGCAGCTCAGCAGGAGGCCCTAAGAGTGAGCAGTTGGTTCAATAGCAGAGCAGGGCCACCAGTTAGAGCCTCTGCTGGTTAGGGAATTAGTCCAGGCTGGGCTGCCTATTAGGGCCCCCGGCACTGCCCCAGTAGTACATCCCCACCACTGTCACACGTGTTCAATGCCCACTGGTATCCTTTGCCTGATCTTGTCCTCATAACTAGGGACCTACTGAATTCACAGTGGAAGTCCACTGCGCAGCTCCCTTAATCCTGCAGGGTCCCTGGGATATCCCATCCCCTCCACACCCCTCCCCACACACTGATTGGCAGAGGGGTCCTGCCACTCACTCCCCTGCCACTCACTCCTGACTGGCAGGAAGGCCAAAGTTGTAGTATTAAATATGGTGATGTTTTTGCCTCCCAAATGGTCAGCCACAAGCAGCAGGGCCACCAGGGCCCCTCCGCCAATCTGCAGTGTTTGGCAGGGGGGTGCACAGGGGAACCCTCAAGATTAAAGGAGTTGCTGGACAGCCCACTTCTGCAATGAATTCAACAGGTCCCTACTCATGACCATAGGGCTTATAAAAGGAGAAGTAGATAGGATTCCTGTATACCCAGGTAGGTTAAGTTCAACATGAACTTTCTAAGGACCACTCAGGCCAAGAGTCCTGGTTTTCCATGGGAACACTGCCATCATTTTCAGGCCGTGCAAACCAAAACACATGGACGCCTCCCCTGCTTCCCACTTCAGCTGTATCAAAGGAACAGGTACCACACATGAAGCCTGTATTCTCCCAGTAGGTCATACTTACATTAGCGTCAATCTTGCCACGCTCACTCCCTTGCCCTGGGCCACACCAGCCACTCCAGGCCTATGGCCACCATGCTGTATATGTGCACAGGGGGCAAAGGAGTGACTCAGGATCTCTAGCACTGTGCTTGGCTCTGCAGATCCTCTCCTCTGAAAGCGTTTTCAAACATTTAACATCCAATGTCGAAAGTACAGGTGTTGCCCCAGGTCTTGATGGTCTCCAGTGGCCTACTTTGGCCAATGTAGCCAAGATTATTACAGGAAGGATCCTATGTCTCCCCTCTCTGTCTTGGTATTCAGTCTGGGGTTGTTGTTTCCCTGAAGCCACGTTTCAATTCAACAGCTTTCCTCTTCTGGGAAACATGGCTTGGCTAGTCTCAGAGCCAGCTCCACTATCAACAGGCTCATCCATCATTATGCATGAGGACCACAGACACAATGGCCTCTTCTTTCTCACCCACACTCACAATCCAGGGGGATACACAGGCTGACCTATAATACATTTCCTTCAGTGACATTGTAGAGATTTCAACATCTCAGAAGGAGATCATAGGGATTTCTTCTCAGGGACAGATGGAGGAATGCTCTATGTCAGGGGTGTCCAACCTTTTTGAATGTGGGGTCAGATCATGAACTTTTTATCACCCAGTGGGCCGGTGAGCCAGATTCAAAGACCTCACAGGAGGCGGTGAAATTCAGCAGGTGAAATTCTATGGTCTGTGTTACACCGGACATCAGACTGGAGGAGGCAGAATCTTGCAAGGGTGTCACGGAGCTTCCCGTCGCTTCCACCTTTAATGGGGTCCTTTCGAGTTATAAGAACAAAGCTTCTTATGGATGCACAGGATGGATGCACAAATCTTCTAATGGTTGCACAGGAAGAGCCAGGTGAGCGCCGTGATGCTGCAGCCCGCATGTGCCAGGCTCTACAGATGGAGCAGCCATGGGGCAGGGACCCAGGCCAACCA
>NW_005843753.1:27897-29729 GCF_000455745.1 Alligator sinensis | reverse complement strand
AGTCGCCCCCGGCCGGGAGCAAAGAAAAAAAAAAAAAAAGGACCTCTGCCAGGGAGGGAGGAGGAGGAGGCGGAGGAAGCGGAGGTGGTGCAGCAAGCCCAGGCCACCGCCACGCACTCACACGGGGACCTGTAAGCCAGGCAGGGGCCAGTGCCCAGGCAGCCCCCAGCTGCAACTTCTCCGCCCACCGCTGGAAAGATGAACCATGTGGGTGAGCGTGGAGCGGGGCAGGCGTGGGGGCCCCAGGATGATGCCTCCTTCTCCCCAGTCACAGCCCCAAGGGGCAGAGCCAGGTGCAAGCAGCAATTTAGTGCAGGGGAAGTTGACCGGAGAGGGTCTGGGGTGATTTCGTCCCCACTCCCCTCACCCCGCATGTGCCGGGCCGTGATCTGCTCGCCACCCACGATGCTGGCCAGTGCAAATTATACCCGGGACCGCCCTGTGCCACACCGATAATCCACGTTTTCGCTGCAGGCTACTCCTCTTCTCACACACACCGCGTCGGCAACGTCAAGCTGACGCGGTGCAACCTTGTCCCTTCCCCAACCCTTCCGCAGTCATTAGGAAGGTGATGAGGGGCTGGGGGAGGGACAAGGGGTGGGAACGAAAGTAAACTGTGTTTACTTCTGTTTACCGTCGCAGCACCGCGGGCCACAGAAAATGCCTTGGCGTGCCACATGGCAGCCCACGGCCTGTATGTTGGACAAGCCTGCTCTGTGTGAACCTTCAACATGGGGTTTTTCATTTTTTAGATAAAGTTGGAAATATGGAGATAGCCAGCCTTCACAAAATTGTTCCATTGCTACTTTGAGAAGGAGCACTACTATAAACATTTTTCTACATCTTACTCATTTTTAATGAAAAATTCCTTTATTTCATTAATTCTGTGCATTCATTTTGTTGTGTCTACCCATCAGCTCCATTCCCTTCAGTCACAAAGAAAGGAATATTGGACACGGTTTTGTTTTCATTTACTGCTCTGCATTCTTGCCATCGCCGTAAACCTTGAAAGCTTCCTGTTTCTCCCTGCTGCCCTTTTCCATGATATCTGGAATATATCAAATCAATTTATTTTACAAATGGCTTACATAGATTCTTGGGTAACAGCTGTTTTCATGAATAAAGCTGCTAAATAGAACAGGTTAATCTAAAATTTCTGCTAAATACAACAGGTTAATTAGGGAGGCTGTTAGGCAGGCCAAGGCAGAGATGGAGCTCGGGCTAGTGACCAGAATTAAGGATAATAAAAAGTCCTTTTTCAAATACATACAAAGTAAGAAGACGGCACTGGGTAGCATGAGGACACTACAGGATAGGCTTGGCAATCTGGTGATTGCAGCAAACGAAAAAGCACGCTGTGCAAATTTGCTGACACCCAGCTGTGGGGCAAGGTGGGCACACTGGAGGGGAGGGACAGAATCCAGCTAGATCTAGACAGGTTACAGAGGTGGGAGGATGAGAATAGGATGGACTTCAACACAGACAAGGACAAGCTGCTGCATCTAGGGAGAAGGAACCAGCAACACACCTATAGGCTGGGAACACCCTTCTTGTCAACACGGTGGCAGAAAGGGATCTTGGAGTCATTGTAGACTCCAGGATGAGCATGAGCCACCAATGCAAGAAAGCGGTCAGGAAGGCTAACCGCACTTTGTCGTGCATTTACAGATGCATCACAAGCAGGTCTAGGGAGGTGATCGTTCCCCTCTATGCGCCGCTGGTCAGGCCCCAGTTGCAGTACTGCATCCAGTTCTGAGCACCACACTTCAGGAGGGATGTGGCTACCATCAAGAGGGTCCAAAGGAGAGCCACTCACATGGTCAAGGGGCAGC
>NW_005843753.1:25189-27693 GCF_000455745.1 Alligator sinensis | reverse complement strand
AGTACTGGGGGGACAATGGTGTAAAACAGAGACACAATCTTGTCTTGCTCTGGTGAGTGGTACGAGCTGGGTCTCAGGTACATGAAGATGCCTGCCCCGTAAAACATGCAAACCACAGTC
The DNA here is from genome assembly GCF_000455745.1 of Alligator sinensis. Taxonomy (NCBI): domain Eukaryota; kingdom Metazoa; phylum Chordata; order Crocodylia; family Alligatoridae; genus Alligator; species Alligator sinensis. Next base: position 27,573 of record NW_005843753.1, on the reverse strand, counting down.
AGGTGGGAGGAGCAGGTGGCCAGAGCTTTCTGCTGTCCTTTGGTTGACTTCATGCTCAGGACCCTAGAGAGGATACAAGCATAAGAGGCTAGTATAAGGGAAAAAGGGATGAGGAGCACGACAACGCTACTCACGAACACCAGAGCCTCATATCGAGAGGTGTCAGAGCAGGACAATTTGAGCAGGGCTGGGATCTCACAGAAGAATTGGTCAATCTCTTTGGAGCCACAGTAGGGGAGGGACAGTGTAAACACTGTGTGAAACAAGGCATTTACTGATGCTCCCATCCAGACCCCAGCTGATAAAAGAAAGCAGAGGTTCCTGCTCATGAGGACAGGGTACTGCAAGGGGTTGCAGATCGCTATGTACCTGTCATAAGACATGACTGCCAAGACGAGGCACTCTGATATACCCATGGTCAGCACAAGGAAAATCTGAGCCCCACAGCCAGCTGGAGAAATGGGGTTGCCTGGGATCAGGAAGTCAGCTAACATTTTGGGGACAATTATCAGTGTCTGACAGATGTCCATGAAGGCCAATTGTCTGAGGAAAAAGTACATGGGAGTGTGAAGGGAGGAATCCACTTGGATTAGAAGCATGAGAAGAGCATTTCCAGACAAGGCGGCGATGAAGGCTAATAAGATCATGGCCATGGGGAACATGTGTACATTGGTCCGGCTCAGGAATCCCAGCAGAACGAAGTCCACTGAATAAGTTTCATTCTCACTCCTCATTTCCTCTCCATGTGTCTTTGCCTGAAGTCCTGGACAAGAACCAAATGCCTGGTGGCATATGCACACACTTCCTACTGGATAACACTCATGGAAACTGAGGCAGCAGGCAGGTTTTCGTCTGCTGTGGAACAAATGGCAGACATTATGGTTGATAAGACAATAGCCTCTTTTCTTCAGAAACTATGTTCATTTAGGCTAAAGATTTCCTATTATTAGCCTAATATTTCTATGTCCAGCTGCAGGCTCCAGCTACAAGTGAACTGCAGTGGTTTCACTCATGGTATGTCTATGCTGCAGACATAGAAATGATTACAGCAGGGATTAGCAACCCATGGCCTACAGGCCCTTTGAATCTGGTCTGATGATTTTGGGGCATTGGTGGCATTTGGAGGTGGGGGGCACCTTCTTCAGGTGCTCTCTCCAGGCTGTCTTGAGGACAAGCACCATTTGTGGGCTTTCTCCTTGTGCCACAGGTGGAGATTAGTGGCAGTGGTGGCAGGGTGCTTGGGTGATCACCTCCAACCTGCAGTAGGTTACTCAGTTTGCAGCTGGAAACTCTTACCTACTCTTCAAATACTATGCCCTACAAAGATGTCATAGCTAGGGTTAAACAAGTTAATTGGATTCCTGATTGCAATCTAGCCATGGCAGTGAGGAAGTCAATGCATGCCACCTTCCCTGCCCAGATGAAGGGAAAGTAATCAGTTCCTATGCTCCATGCTGGCACTAGTACCCAAATAGTACCTGTGCTGCTAATACTACCTTGTTACATGTGAGTCTGACTGAACTCGATAGGAAACAATCTCACAGAAGAAACTCATGGCAAAACATTTCACAACGATTGAGTGTGGCTCTGTCCTTCTGGCCATTCTCCTTTTCCATCACCACCAGCAGTGACATATACCATGAGTAACGTAATTGGTGCAGGAGAAGAAGCACTTGGCAATGCAGCCATGGCACACTGGAGTATGAGGAAACATGCTCTGTCCCAAACACCTCACCATTTACCAAACTCTAAAAAATACCCCATAGCTGCTCCCCAGCCATAGCGTGTGCTGGGCAATTAATGGGACAATGAATGCTTGAAGATATCTACAATGAAAATATTTGCAGAACAAATCCTACTAACCCAGGCCTACTAACCCAGTGGCCTGGGTTAAATCCTGGACCTGCGAAGGTGAAAGAGGAATTTGAAACTGACACCAGGAAAGACGGACTTTTACCCCTTCTTTGCAAACATTTCCTCCTCCTTTGAAGTTCATCATCATACGTAGCTGCCCTGACAGGAATAATCTGTTTTCATTAATTATTTCCACCTCCCAATTCTTAATTGTATGATTTCAGTCTTTATCACATGGAAAGAAGCACATTACAGGACATCTGTAGCTATGAAATAAAGTATAATATATTTTATTAATGGTACTATTAGTAGAAGTAATAATAATAAAAAGTAAAATATACATGACTTTATTGAAATGTAATACCTGAGATAAATTTTGAGAAACATTTATATGCCACTTCTTCTGTCATTATCACATGGGGATCTTTAAGAAGAGAAACAGTGCTATTTGTAATAAAGATAAATCTGGTTTTAAGAATCTTCAGCTGTATAAAATAGGACTAGAAGGAAACAGTAATCACTTACCTTGG
>NW_005843753.1:22450-25123 GCF_000455745.1 Alligator sinensis | reverse complement strand
TTTCTTGCATGGCATTCCTTTCGTATGGGGCAGCATTAGTTTTCTAAGGAAGCAAATTACCTTAAAATTCCTCATGAACTCCATTTCAGTTATGACATTAAAATTATATAATACCAATTCTTACCCCACTTTCTAAGGAAGCAAATTACCTAAAAATTCCTCAGCTATGAACTCCATTTCAGTTTCAACATAAAAATTATATAATACCAATTCTTGCACAGAGTCTGAAAACATATCTTTATAAATTGAAAAAATGCAACATGGGCAATAGATAAAAAGGATCTGAAATTAGTCTTAAAGAAAGACACTCTACACTGAGTAGAGAGACAGCAGAGCTCTTTCAATCCTGCTTCTGCAGCTAGCTGAGTAAATCAGGTAGTGAAGAGAGGGGAGCACGTATGTCATAAAAACACAGTCTCCACAAAAGCCATGTCAAGCTTGTGGCCATTATGTTACTCATCAACAATAGCTTTGAAATCTAATGGGACCAAAATGCACAAACTTTCCCACACTCTGGGGCTCTTCTCCCAAGTCTCTAATTAAGGTCTCCTTTCAGCTCCAATGGGGGCTCTGGCAGACTTTCCTCCATTCAGGTATTTGAAAACTTTGCAAAATTATGCTCAGGCAAGTTTCTTGGCAACCTTTGTTTTGAAGTGGGAGAGAACAAAGCATTTCAGGAAGGATGATACATTTCAGTCTTTCTTAAATGAAATTCTAGGTTTAGGGGGCTTTTTAAAGTGGGAAAGGTCATATTTGAATGTTTTCATTCTAATACAAAATGCTAAATCTCTCACTGCTTGATTTTCTAGTGGGATGAGACCTGTGGGTTGTGACTCACTAGACATGATGTTTCTCCATCAAGAGCATCAGTTCTCCAAACATTCAATCACAAGACATCCCTCTCATCTGGAGAGTTTGAAAGAGAGGAAGAGCAAAGGAGCATAGCCTGCTCAGATATGCATAAGAGTCTCCCACCCCTGGCCCCACAATCATGGACCGGGGCCTGGGAGCTCCCTGCTGCCAGGGCAGGGGGACAATGTCCCTGCCCGGCCTCTGGTGGCAGCCCCTGCCCCAGCAGCAGGCAGTTCCCAGGGACAGCGAGCAATGTCAAAACCCCCCACCAGAATATAGCTGTCTCCTGGCCCCGTGCTCCCTGTCAGCTCCTGAGCTAGTACCAAAAGTGAGGGAGCTTTGAGCTACCCCTGGCTGCTGCAGGAGCCCAGGGAAGGGCCACTGGAAGCAGGAGCAGTCTGCTATTAGGGGCAGCAAATCTTCTCCTTCATCACTGCAAGTGTAGATGTATGCCTGGGAGAGTTTACTTTAGCGTACCTCACTCTAGAGTAAAGTGCTCTTGGATTATTTGCATGTGCAGATGAGCCCAGTCACTCACTGTCTTTCAAAGTCTCTCCAGAAATCTTATTTTTCATTTCTTAACTTCTAGGGCTGTACAATATTTTTTTCCCAGAAAATCCCACCTGAGAAGCCAGATATTACAGACAGCTTGTAATGATGCTAGTGCTATTTTCTCTCTTCTTAGGAGCACTTAAAAATAAAATATAATCTGGGTCATAACAGAGGAACTTTAATAGTGCTGCAGTGACGTGAGAGGCGAGTATTTTTATGGGTAATAAATTTTTTGGACTGACTGCATGTTTGGGAGGGGCTTTGACAAGCTTCCAAATGTAGTGCATTATTCTTCAGGTCAGAGGGAGTTTTCAGTTCCTAATACTAGACATTTGTTCCAAAGTGGGTGCACTTACATGAGATGCTTTACTGTGAAGCAGTGTATTTTCCTGTGCAGTTAACATATGCGTCTATACATGCACATGGTTACTGCACAGTAACCCTTCCTAATACTAAGCTTGCTACCTGCAAATACAAGTGCAAGTAGCAAGTGCAAGTAGCAAGTAGCAAATTTACTTGCAGTTACTAACTGTGCAGTAGCACTTGTCTAGACACCTGACTGGGAGCAAATCTGCTCCTGGTCAGTCATCCCCCAAGGGGTGGGAGATTGCTCCCTGCCCCATGGAGCTGGCTGCTGCCAGGGAGGGCTCTTCCACTGGAGCCCAGGCAGGGACTATGCCCCCCTCCCCAACCAGCAGGGAGCTCCAAGACCCCTGCTCCAAGGTCATGATTGTGGAGCAGAGGCTAAGAGATCCTTGTCTCCCACCTGCTTTTTCACCATCACAATTCAGGAGGAGGGGGTTGAGTGATCCTTTTCTCCCAGTGCCAGCTCCACGGTTGCAGGGCTGGCATTGGGACCAGTCCCCCTGTCATGGAATTGGTGCTGGGAGATAAGGTTCAGGGCCACGGCCTCGCTACCAGCTGCCCCATTGGTTGCCTGGACAGGGGGATGGGTCCTGCCCCACCCCTGCAGCTCTTTCCAAGCCACGCACCTTAATCACCCGATCAGGGCACAGACCTAGGGCATGCCCCTGACCAGGACAGCTCCCAGTGATTCTGGTGTGGGGACTGGAGAACCTGTTCCTCACCCACCTCTGCGATCTAGGAGCTGGGTGGGGAACAAGCTCTCCAGTCTGTCCCCACCCAGCCCCGTGATCATGATGCTGAGCAGGGAACAGGTTCTCCAGCCCCTGCCCTGTGAACTGTCCTGATCGGGGCAGATCCCAGTCCCACGCCCTGATTAGGCATTTGAGGCATGAGGTTTGAAAT
>NW_005843753.1:21987-22352 GCF_000455745.1 Alligator sinensis | reverse complement strand
GAGCTAGCTAATCACCTCAGCAAATCACTAAAGGTGTGGGGTGGGTGGAGGCTGCACAGGGGAACCTCCAAGGTTAAAGGAGCTGCTGGGCAGCCCACTTCCAGCGTAAATAATGTAGGTCCCTGCTCGTGACCATAGAGAGGATACAAGCAAAACGAGAAAGGATTCCTGAATATCAGGGAAGTGCCAGATTGCTAATAAAACGTCATGCCTGCTTTCTTCCCTTCTGGCCATATGCCTTACCATTGAACTGAGCCATAAGGAAAGTTTGGTATGTGACCTCAGGCCAAGAGTCCTAGTTTTCCATGGGAACATTGCCATCATTTTCTGGCCATGCAAACCAAAACATCTGGATCCCTCCCCTA
>NW_005843753.1:20031-21928 GCF_000455745.1 Alligator sinensis | reverse complement strand
GGGTTGCCCAAGGACTGTATGGTCCCCAGTGGCCTACTTTGGTCAGTGTGGCCTAGATTGTTGCAGGGAGGATCCTATGTCTCCCCTTGGTATTCCAAGACTGTCTGGTATTTAGTCTGGGGGCACTGTTTAACCCAAGCCGCATTTCAATTCAACTACCTTCCTCTTCCTCGAACCATGTTTTAGCTAGTCTCACAGCAGCTCCACTCTCAACGGGCTCATCCATGAGCGTGCCTGAGGACCACAGACACCAAGGCCTCTTGTTTCTCACCCACTCTCACAGCTCAGGGAGACACACAGGTTGACATATAACGCATTTCCCTCTTCAACATCACCACTCAGAAGCAGTTCATGGGGATTTCTTTTCAGGGGAAGATGGAGGAATGCCCTGTGCGAACCTAGCACATGGGTTTGTTCATTTTTTAGGTAAAGTTGGGAATATGAAGGGATAGCCGAGAGTTCACAAAATTCTTCCATTGTTTCTTTGGGAACTGGGACCATAATCCCAGTCTGATAGGAAAACTGTCAAATGTAAAAATATTATACATATTAACCAATTCATTTTTCAACATCCTATTTATTTTTAACAAAAACATCCTTCATTTGATAGATGTCTTGCATTCATTTGTCCTGTCTACTGACCAGCTCCATTTCTTCCAGGCACAAAGATAGGAACGTTGAGCACCATTTGCTCCTGTGCCGTCTCACCATGGATGGAAAGCTAGCAAGCTTCTTGTTTCTCCTTGTTGCCCTTTTCTGTGATGTCTTACATAAATCAGATTAATTCGTCTTACATAAATCTTATACAGATACTTGGTAAAAGCTTTCTTCATAAAGAAAATTATAATCTTTTCTCCTAAAAAGAAAAGATTAGACTAAATTGGAGTTTTTCTTCTTCTTTCTAAAAACCATGTGTTCCACCATTGGCCTTAGTGGAGTGAAGCTGGAGGAAAAACAATGTAAGTGAGACAGGAATCAGAGCTCAAGTACAGTCCCTCACTCTTTAAAAAAATTATTCGGAAGATCTGCATCTAAGCATTTATGATCATAGGATCCTATGATTGTAGGAAAGTAGGGCTCATAAGGACCTCACAAGACCTCAGAAGGTCACATTTAGCTCAGCTTCAGTGGAGTGAAACCAGTAGGAAAAAGAGTCATGTCCCCAGTAGGCACAGAGAAAAGCCCGTCTCCCTAAAATGACCCTTCAGGTAATTGAAGGCTGTTGTCAAATCCCACCTCAGTCTTCTCTTATCCAGGTGAAATAGCCACAGTTCTTTCAACCTTTCTTCATAAGTCTTTTCTCTCAGGTCCCGGATCATTTTGTGGCTTCACAAAATTGGTCCATTGCTTCACTGAGAACTAGCACCGTAATAACAGTCTGATGGTACAACTCGCAAATACGACAGGTGAAAGAAATAGTATACCTATTAACCAATTCATTTGTCAAGGTCCTATTTATTTTTGATGAAAAATTCCTTTACTTGGTTAATGTCCTTCATTCATTTGTTCTGTCTGCCAATCAGCTCCATCTGTGCCAGGCACAAAGAAAGGGACGTTCAACACGGCTTTGTTCTCATTTAATGCTCAGCATTCTTGCCATGGATGTAAACCTAGAAAGCTTCCTGTTTCTCCCTGCTGCCCTTTTCAGTGATGTCTTGAATAAATCAAATATACTTATTTTACACAAGGCTTAGAGAGATTCTTGCGTAGCAGCCTTTTCTTTACAAAAATAAGGCTGCTAAATTTCATAGACATTAGGGCTGGAAGGGACCTCAGAACTTCATCGAGTCCAGCCCCCTGCCCAAAGGGCAGGAAGTCAGCTGGGTCATAGGATCCCAGCAAGATAAGCATCCAGTTTGCTCTTGAAGGTGTTCAATGTAGGCGCTTGAACCACCTC
>NW_005843753.1:17719-18330 GCF_000455745.1 Alligator sinensis | reverse complement strand
CCTCCACCCTTTGTAGGCCTTTCTTTTTAGCCTCAGGAGATCTGCTAGGTCCCTGGAGAGCCAGGGGGGCTGCTGTGCCCTCTTGCTGCCTTTCCTCCGAGATGGAATAGACTTAGTTTGTGCGTTGAGGATCGCTCCCTTGAGGAGCAACCACTCTTCTTGAACTCCCCTCTCCCTGTGGTCACGGTCCCTTAGGGCTTCACTGACAAGCCTCCTGAGCTTGTCAAAGTTGCCTTTCCTGAAGTCAAGGACTTCCGTGTTGCTGACTGACTTGCCAGCTTTTTGACGGATGGTGAAGGTGATCAGCTCGTGGTCGCTGTCACCCAGCTTCCCATCGATCACTAGGTCGCTGACTAGGTCATCCCCAGTAGCCAGTACCAGGTCGAGCAGCGCTTTGCCTCTCGTTGGCCCATAGACTTCTTGAGTCAGGTAGAGGTCATCCACGCATGAGAGGAAGCTTTGCGACAGCTCGGATTTTGCTGAGCGATCCTCCCACGAGATGTCCGGGGAATTGAAGTCACCCATGACAACCATGGGCCTGGAGCATGCGGCCTCAGCCAGTTCCCGGGCAAACTCCTGGTCAAGCTCAGGACTTTGGGTGGGAGGTCTGT
>NW_005843753.1:15807-17541 GCF_000455745.1 Alligator sinensis | reverse complement strand
TGGTCCAGTCATGGGTGGAGTCCCACCAGGTCTCCGCTATCCCTATGACATCATAATTATTTGCATTGAGCAGGAGGATGAGCTCCTCCTGCTTATTCCCCAAGCTCCTGGCATTTGTGTACAGGCAGGCAAGTGTCCCCTCTTTGCAGTTCTCACTACAATGCATTGGAGCAGATCCTATTAATCGCAGCTGCCCCGCGTTGCTGCAGTGTCATGTGTATTAAACCCTGGCATGGTTAAAAATGGCCATTGGGGTGCTTTACCTAAAACTCGTCGAACAAACTCTAGATAAAGCATCCTGCGGTCATTTTTAAACACACAGGATGTCATTATATGTGATGCTGTGGGTTCTTTAGTAGAGTGGTTGTCCACATGCCACTCTAACTAAAACACCCGCTCATGCCACGTGTTTCACCTTTGACCTCAGTGGAGTGAATTTGGTGGAAAAACAACGTGAAGTGAGAGAGGAATCAGACATAATGTACAGTGCCTTGCACTTAAAAATAGTGGTTGGGAAGATCTGCTTCTAAGCACTTAGGATCATAGGCTGAAAGAAACCTCACCAGGTCCTGTGGCCCATGTCCCTGCTCCAGCCACGTTCGTCCCTGACTAAACCACCACAGCCAAGTGTCTGTCTTACTTGCTTTTGGACATTTCCAAGCATGAAGAATCCACAGTTTCTCTCAGTAGCCTCATCCCTGTGTGACCACTCCCAATGGCAGCTAGTTCCCCCTAATCTCCACCTTCAATTTCCCCTGCTCTGGCTTGCGGCCCTTGCTCCTAGTGCTGTCCGTTAGAGCCACAGAGAAAAGCCCATCTCCATTCTCTCTATAATCACTCTTCATGTGTTTGAGAAACTATACATGAAACTATACCCTGCTCCCTGCCCTTCTATTCTTATCCATCCTAAATAACCCTTGTTCTTTCAGACCTTCCTCATAAACTTTCATCCCAGGGCTCATTTTGGTTGCCCTTCCATTTGACGTATTTCCTGCAGCTGGGCTTGGGCCTTGTGCAGGGTCAGCATCAGGGAAATACAAAGTTTCAATCCCCCATGAAATCTTCAGTGTTTGCAATAATTTGGTTTAATTTCCTAAAGCAGGAAAACACTAATGAACAGGGAGAGTGGGGTAGATTTCCTCAAACCTCTTTCTAAGCATTTAAGTGACAGAGCCCAAAAGCCCGTGACTCTCAGTAGGGCGCAGGCTGTTACGTGACTGAGAAATGTTAGCTTCCTTCTAAATGATCCAGAAAACCCTGCTGGCGGCCTTCTCAGTTTAATGAGACTTAGCTCATGGTAACGTACAGCTTATGTCAATTTTGCTGGAAGCCTCTGCATTTCCCAATCCACTTTCTGAGGGCATGTAGGACATCCCTGTTTCTCAGGCTGTAGATGAGTGGATTGAGTACTGGGGGGACAATGGTGTAAAACAGAGACACAATCTTGTCTTGCTCTGGGGAGTGGTAGGAGCCTGGTCTCATGTACATGAAGATGGCTGCCCCATAAAACATGCCCACCACAGTCAGGTGGGAGGAGCAGGTGGCCAGAGCTTTCTGCTGTCCCTTGGTTGACTTCATCCTCAGGACCCTGGAGAGGATACAAGCGTAAGAGGCCAGTATAATGGAAGAAGGGATGGGGAGCAGGACAATGCTACTCACAAACACCAGAGTTTCATATCCAGAGGTGTCAGAGCAGGACAATTTGAGCAGGGCTGGGACCTCACAGAAGAAGTG
>NW_005843753.1:10313-15718 GCF_000455745.1 Alligator sinensis | reverse complement strand
GGGTACTGCAAGGGGTTGCAGATCGCTATGTACCTGTCATAAGACATGACCGCCAGGAGAAGACACTCTGATACGCCCATGGTCAGCATGAGGAAAATCTGAGTCCCACAGCCAGCTGGAGAAATGGGGTTGCCTGGGGTCAGGAAGTCTGCTAACATTTTGGGGACAATGATCAGTATCTGACAGATGTCCATGAAGGCCAGTTGGCAGAGGAAAAAGTACATGGGAGTGTGAAGGGAGGAATCCACTTGGATTAGAAATATGAGAAGACCATTCCCAGACAAGGCAGCGATGAAGGCTAATAAGATCATGGCCATGGAGAACTTGTGTACATTGGTCCGGCTCAGGAGTCCCAGCAAAATGAAGTCTGCTGAAGAAGTTTGATTCCTGCTCTTCATTTCCTCTTCGTGTGACTGTGTCTGAAGTCCTGGATAAGAACAAGATGCCTTGGGCAATGTGTGCACACTTCCTACAGGATTGTACTAACAGCACCTGAGGCACCTGGCAGGTTTTCTTTTCCTGTGGAAGAAATGCCAGACATTATGGTTGATGAGACAATAACCTCACTTCCAGGGGAACAGAGTTTACTTAGGCTAAAAATTTTCTACACTTTGCCCAGCATTTCTATGTTCAGCTGCAGGCCCCACCTGTATGTGGAATCGCAGTGCTGTACCTTGTGTTATACCTACGCTGTGGAATTGAGCACAGCAGGGATTTTCAACCAATGGCCTGCATAACCACTGAATCAGGCCCAGGGGTTTTGGTGGCATTTGGTGGTGAGGGGCACTTTCTGCAGGTGCTCTCCCCAGGATGCTGTGGCAAGTAATGCCGGCTGTGGGCATCCTAGTTGTGCCATGGGTGGAGACTAGTGGCAGGTCCTAGTGCCCACCTACCTCCAACCTGGGTAAGGCTATTCCAGTTTGCATCTGAAAAAGGTTACCAATCCCTGAATTACCCATGGCCTGCAGAAGTTTTGAATCTGCCCTGACCACTTTGGGGCATTGGTGGCATTAGGAGGTGGGGGACACCTTCTACAGGTGCTGTCCCCAGGCTGTCCCGAAGACAAGCACCATCTGTGGGCTTTCTACTTGTGCCACGAGTGGAGATTAGTGGCAGTGGTGGCTGGGTGCTAGGGCACCTGCCTCCAACCTGCAGTAGGTTATTCCAGTTTGCAGCTGGAAACGACTGCCTACTCTTCAACTACTATGCTCTATGGAGACATCATAGCCAGGTTTATAAGAGTTAACTGGAGTCCTGGTTGCAATGTCACACTGTGGAAAGTACTATGCACTGTCTTCAGCAGTGAGCAAGTCAGTGCATAGTACTTTCCTTACCCAGAAGCAGGGCAAATAAGGAGTTCCTATGCTCCATGCTGGTAATATTACCCAAATAGGAGCTGCACTCCTAATACTACCTTGTTACATGTGAGTCTGATTGAAATAAATAGGAAATAATCTCTGGGCCTGACTAGGAGCGGTCCAGGTGCAAGACCTAAAGAATAGCTTCCATGAAATTAGGAACAGAAACTCCCTGAGCCAGAGAGAAGTTGTCTCTGCCCATTTGATAAAAGGCCACAATCTCACTGGCTTCTCTGTTTCTGCAGGGCGGTGCGGGATCTACTGGATTAACTAGAGAGATAACGCCCGTGGTGTTCAAGTGGGAGGAAAATATGGTGACCTTGCTCTGCCCTTCCTCTGACTTCACAGGCCAATGCACTCCATCAGAGGTGATCTCTGACTATACGTGACTACCCAGCATCTGGCCAACCAACCTTGTCACATTAAAGTGGTCAGATCTGATTTTGCCAGCTAGCTTTCTACTGTCCACTACAATAAGTCTATGCCCTGGGAAACTGGTAAGGTACACCTGATTACAATATTAGATGGCATAATTGTATATTATTTCAAAATTGTCATGATAAGACTTTTTTTTTTCATCTGACAGCCTCATTTGTGGTAATTTTATCTAGTAAATTATTTAAGCTCAGCTAAAAACTGGTGATAAAGAGCCCCAGTTGGCCTCAGAAACTTTCCTTTCAGGCAGGAACTCTGATCCTTGCTGTGTTGTCCCTCTGCAGGTGGCCCAAGTCAGAGCATTTGAAACCTTGTTTCTGAAACCTCGAGAAGAAGTTATTTTCCCTGGAAGGCTGTCCTCTTATTGGAGTCCCATAAGAACGGGTGACTTGAAGATTTTTTTCTGTACTAACAATTCTGCGACTCTCTTAGGTTAATGGATATTTATTTCAAATCAGCAGCTCGCTATGCCTTATCTGTATTGTCTTCATAATTGCCTATGATTTGTATTCCAACATTAGACGTGCTATTAAGATGTCTGTGACACGGTTTTTTGGAATGGGTGGTTTTACTGGTCCTGGCTTCTCAAACCATCCTTGAGCTGCAAACTCTCCCTGGGGCTCTGCAGTCCTCTGCCTCGGTGCCTGTTTTCCTTCTGACAGAGTGAACTAGAAACCCTAGAGCCCTATAGCTACCAAACAGTGTACATACCATGCAGGCACAGAAAGATAACTAGGAATTAACCCCCTTACATGAAAAGGTGGGGACACAGAAAAGTCTTGAAAGAGAGGACTGTGAGGTACAGGGTTGTGAAGCACCTAAAACAAACAGTCCTTCTTACAGTGTGAAGGATATGTGATATTAAAAATAGAAATATATGATATGATATTATATATCTATGTTATGATATACAGCACAGAGCATATATGATATGCTATGTTAAACTAAATCTCTCTTTATCTGACTTTTTTAGTAGCCCTAACAGTGACCTGGGTGAAATCGTGGACCCGTTAAGGTGAAAGGGGAATTTGGAATTGACTCCAGAGGAGCCAGATTTTATCCCTTCTTTGCAAACATTTCCTTCTCCTCGGGTTCCTCTGAAGTTCATCAACATACATAGCTACCCTGACAGGAATAATCTGTTTTTATACATTATTTCCATCTTCCAGTTCTTAATTGTATCATCTGCTTCTTTTCCACATCAAAAAAGAAGCACAGTGGAGCACATTTGGAGTTAAGGAATTAAAAGAAAATAAAACCAAACACACATTATTAATATTAAGAGAAGAAATAATTAAAAGTAAAATGTATGTGACTTTATTTAAATGTAATACATGAGAGATATTTTGAGAAACATTTACATGCCACTTCTTTTGTCATTACCACATTAGTATCTTTAAGGAGACAAATGGTGCTGTTTGTAATAAAGATAAATCTGATTTAAGAATCTTCACCTGTATAAAATACTACTGGAAGAAAACAGTAATCACTTACCTGCATCTGCTTTATCTCATTCTGTGATGTGTTCAATAAGAAGCTTAATATTTTCTACTACAGTCCTAAAATGTTTTCTTTTTCCATCCTAATGGTACATGTACATTTCCAAGAAATAAAGAGTTATAAGCTCAAAAGCAAATACACAAGCAACCCATGAAAATCTCTTCTTTTGCTATCGTTACTTTAAAATTAAAGAAGTGGCTGTTCTAGGCATGGCATTCCTCTAGTATGGGCCAGCAGTAGTTTTCTAGGGAAGTAAATTAGTTTAAAATCTCTTGTGCATGAACTCCATTTATGTTTCAGAATTAAATAATATACTAGTAGCTGATGCACAGAGCCTGAAAAAATATTTTATGGGTTGAGAAAATGGAAAATGGGCAATATATAAAAAACAATTTAAAATCTGTCTGAAACAGAGACATTGTAAAAAGGGGCATTGTAACTCTTTCAGTCCTGTGTCTGCAGCTCACTGAGTAAATCAGGTAGCAGAGAGAGAGGAACAGACATGTCATAAAAATACAGTGTTTTAAAAAGCCAATACAAGATTGTGGGCATGATGTCACTCCTCAGCAATAATTGTGAAATCTAAAGGGAGAAAAATACACAAACCTTCCCGCACTTTGGGGACCTTTAATTAAGTTCCACTTTCAGCCCCAACGGGTGCTCCGGCAGACCGTTCTCCAGTCAGGTGTTTGAAAACTCTGCAAACTTCTGCTCAGAGAAATGTCTTAGTAACCTCTGTCTTCAGGTGGGAGAGAACAAAGCATGTCAGGAAGGACAAAAGACAATATGTTTCATTCTTTCTTAAATCAACTTCTAGGGGTAGGGTTTTGAGTTTGTTTTTTTAAGGAGGAAATGTCATATTTAAATGTTTTCAGTCTAACACAGAATGCCAAATATCTAACTGTGTGATTTTCTAGTGAGATAAGACTTCCAGATTCTCACTCAATCTACATGATGTTTCTCCACCAAGAGCATTAGTTCCTTAAACATTTGTGTGCAAGACATCCCTCTCATATGCACTGTTTAGAAAAGAGAAAAAGCAAAGGAGCACAGTCTGGTCAGATAGGCACCTCTGAATTTGTTGGATTTGGATAGTAGTAGAAAAACAGGTCCAGAGGCCTCAGATTTGAACAGATTGCACACAAATGAGTGGAATCTATTCCTTGATTGTAGACCACAGAATCAGGTGCTTGATCTGAGACTTTTTGTACTGTACATTAGTCGAATATGTATGAGAATGTATCCATAGCTCTCTTTAGTGCTTTGAAAAATCTCTTTAAATTCTGCCACTGAACACAGAGTCTAGGCTGGACATTTTAATAGACCCTCAGCTACAGAAAATGCATAACTATGTGCAGGGGGAACCTTCCCCACCAAAATGGCATACTTGTGTAACCCCCGTAATACCCAAGTATGTATTCCCTTTCCAATTAGGGGAATGTTAGCAGGGCAGGTGCGCTGTGAGGGGTTTGAACTGCCAGCTGCATGTAATTTCCCTGATTCCCCTATAGAGCAAGGCCAGGACACAGGATTACCTTTACTTTATACAAATGTAATAAGACATAAAAGTTATAAAATTAATACATACATACATACATATATATATATTCTAATATTATAAAAGCCTTCATCTGTCTGTCTGTCTGTCTGTCTGTCCATAATACTTTCTTTGTGCTCTGATTGCCTGACAAACAGCCAACCAGAGTGCGAAGAAGTGTTCAGGCAAGTGCCAGGGTCCCACCATGATGGCAGGGCTGCAGGGCTGCCCGCCTGCAGGGCTGACGTGGCCGTGGCGCGGGGAGGAGCAGGCCCGATGCAGGTGGGCAGGGGGGAGGTCTGTCTGTCTGTCTGTCCATAATACTTTCTTTGTGCTCTGATTGCCTGACAAACAGCCAACCAGAGTGCGAAGAAGTGTTCAGGCAAGTGCCAGGGTCCCACCATGATGGCAGGGCTGCAGGGCTGCCCGCCTGCAGGGCTGACGTGGCCGTGGCGCGGGGAGGAGCAGGCCCGATGCAGGTGGGCAGGGGGGAGGAGCGGGTGCACTGTGGCAGTGGAGGTGGCAGTCGGGGGAGAGGAGGAGTAGGTCCCTGCCTGATGGGTGGGGGGGGAGGA
>NW_005843753.1:5484-9473 GCF_000455745.1 Alligator sinensis | reverse complement strand
CCCCCCCACGACTTGCAAGAACTATAGAAGAATATATACATATCTATCCAAACTCTGTAAACAGGAGTGGGATCCAAAGGGTCAAAACAAGTTCCTCGTTAAGGCATACAAACGTATACTCCAGTGGAATACCAAATTACAAAACATGAGGTGCAAGCTCACAAACTATGCAGTGCAGGGCCCAGGGGAAATAAACGAGCTATAGCAACGCCCCAGGAAAAGGAGGGGCCCTAGATGAAAGGAGGGATGTGGAAAAGCCCCAGATATCCCAGCCTCCCCTTTAACCACCTTAAATATCCCAACCACTCATCACGAGGGGAAGATCCTCCTCCCCTTGCCAGAGAATCTCCTCCCAGGCAACTCACAACTACTCCAAGGGCCCGGTGAGGCTGTCCTTGTCTTTCAGGGTGAGGGGTCTCTCCCCTCGGCGGGGGGGCTCAGATGCTCTGGGGCTGTCCTGGCCTCCAGCCTACTTGGGGGCCCTGTGCACTGCTCTGCACACTGTTGACCCTCGGCATACTCCTGGATCCTCCAGGCAGTGGCTGTGCACCGTGTACACAGTCTGTGCCAGAGTTTGGAGACCCTAGCAACCTTGTGCCGCTCCAGGGTCTCAGTCTGCCTCCAGACCCTGCATGCACCAACTGCCTGGCCTCGTACCAGGGGTTGGAGACCCGAGCCGCCCCATGCAGCTCCCAGGGTCCTGGATACTCTGTGCACTGCTCATGCACTGACAGCGCTCATGCACATCCCCCATGGCGGGGATGGGGGACATGGCCACTTGCCACTCTTCAGGCTCTTCCGGGGCAACAGCTGCGACCCCCTGGCCAGTTCTGCCAGCTCTTACTTGTCCTCTTCTCCGTCCCTTGACACAGCCATCCACGTGCTGGGCACACTGCCTTTTTATTCCCAAGGAATATTGAAATAGACCAATCGGAGACGGGGGGTGTTACTTCCTTTTTGGGTCCAGCTCCTCACTTTGCCCCAGAGTAGGGGCAGGGCAAGCCTCCCTCCTCCTGGCTCCTGATTGGTGGGGAGGGGAAATACTCCCACCAATCATTTTGAACTGTTCTGAAGCTGGCACACTGGGCTGCCACCGGCAAGCCCGCCACACTTGTGTCAATGCAAGTTTAGAGAGAAAAGGCCTAAGGGCCTAATCAGAATAATTCTCGCACGTAGAATAAGGCAGCGTGGAACAAGTTTCTAGTATTAGGGACAGAAAACTCCCTCTGACCTGAAGAAGAAAGCACTGGATGTGAAAGGTTGTCCAAGTCTATCCCAACCATGCAGTTGGTCCAGTAAAATTTATCACTCATAAAAGTACTTGCATATCACATATTTCCTGGACTATCCCAGCTATGCCATCACCCCAGAAGTATTAAAACTCCCTCAACTGCGACCTGGATTATATTTAATTTTTAACTGGGTACGTCTACATGAGACACTGACTGCATAGTAACCTGATAATTATGTGTAATACTGTTGCATGGGAAAAATGCGCAGAGATACTACTGCCCACAACCCTAATCACTTACAAGCTGTCTGCTGGTGCTACTGTGCAGTAGGTTCAATTATGGTGCATTTATTTACTACCTGTTTATGTAAGTACTAACTAAAGACACAGTAACCACTGCACAGTAGCATCATGTGTAGATGTGCCCACTGCTTCTAAAAAGAGAAAAGATTGCATTCAGCATCATTACAAGCTGTCTGTAATACCTGGCTCCTCAGGTAGGTGTGGGGAAATGTTGTAGAGACCTAGAAGTGAAGAAATGAGGAAAAAAAAAGGAAAAGGAAAAAAGATTTCTGGAAAGACATTTAGAGACAATGAGAGTCTGTGTAAATAAATCTCAGCTCTGGGACAACGCCAGCTGGACATGTAGACTGAGACCAGTCATCTCTTCCTGAGTTAAGGTGGCAGTATTCTGGTACATAACTTATGCCTCAGTCTTTTGGATGGTTTATACTCTATGCAGTGCACCCATTATTATGTAACTTTTGTCAAGTTCCTGGCACATCCAGATCTTAATAAGTCTAGTGGCTTCAGTCCCTACCAGATGTCACTGACAAGAACATAGTCAGTCAGTCCTCATGATTAGGTCCTGTCCCAGGGGCCAGAATCAGTAGCTAGAGAAGAGGCCAGGGTCAGGGACCAAGAGACAGGGCTGAGTCAAGAGCAGTCAGGAGGACCTCAGACTGATAATCAGGAGAAAGCTAATAGTCAAAAATCTGACATTTTATTTGTTTGATTGATTCATTATATGCCATGCTTCCCAGAAGCAGCTCAGGGAGGACACAGCTACCACAGGTATCTATTCATTCCTGATTTTCGCTGTGACTGCAGTTATTTGTCTGCATCTCAATCTGGACGCTTGTGTGCCAGAAGGAAGTCTATTTTTGTACCTGTAGGCAATTACATACATACATAGTCAGTCAGTCCTCATGATTAGGTCCTGTCCCAGGGGCCAGAATCAGTAGCTAGAGAAGAGGCCAGGGTCAGGGACCAAGAGACAGGGCTGAGTCAAGAGCAGTCAGGAGGACCTCAGACTGATAATCAGGAGAAAGCTAATAGTCAAAAACCTGACATTTTATTTGTTTGATTGATTCATTATATGCCATCCTTCCCTGAAACAGCTCAGGGAGGACACAGATACGAGAGGTGTCTATTCTTTCCTGATTTTCTTGATTTTCACTGTGACTGCAGTTATTTGTCTACATCTCAATCTGGACACTTGTGTGCCAGAAGGAAGTCTATTTTTGTACCTGGAGTAAACTACGTACATACAGAGACCAAGCACGGGCATTGGCAACAGGATGAGAGGTTGAAAGAAAGAGAAACTTCTTACCTTCTGACTCAATAACCGGGTGACCACCTGGGAGGAGAGGGACAGGGGTCACAGAACCTATTCGCCTCAATTTTTAAATTCAGGTATTTGAAGATGACTTTTTCTAATTTCTACCATAGTTAGCTAACAACTCAGGTCAGTCATTATTCAGGCCCTTCTCCTATTATCCTTTAGAAGATATGCCACTAGTATAGTCATTGGGAAAATGGATGTAGGATTGTGCCAGAGGGGAGGTGTCTGCCCTGCTAGGAGCAAGGGCCCAGGCTATCCAGGGCTCTCCGCTAGTGGAGCAGCTTCCTCACATCATCTGACTCGCTCCCATCCTCCTGGTTCCACACGTCTCCCACATACCTTCCTTTTAAGATCTGCTCCAAATTGGTGTTTCAAAACAAGATCCAAAGACAGCCCTGAGTAGTGCCTGATCTGGGGGCCGGTGGTTCGTAGGCATGCCTGGGAAGCCCATTTGATCCAGGCTCAAATCATTTGGTGAGGGATGAAGGTTTCCAGCTTCTCCCTTGGATGCCCTGGTCCTTCAGAGGCAAAGATGAGAAATCTTTCTCCCTTTGCTTTCCTGGGTGCAACTCTTGGCAAGTTTGGGCCATCACTGAGAACTTTTTCAGTCGTCTAAGCCTGCTACACATCCACAAGTGCTGCAGGTATGTTCCCTGGCTCTTATTGCCCAAGCTATGTGGGCAGGCTTGTGGATTCAGGAATGGAAATCCTTCCTGCATGTCAGTGCCATAAATGACATGTAGACAACCAAAATACAGCCCCATTGACATCCAGGGAAGAATAGTGTGTTGCCCCCCTAAGTTAGGAACAGGGAATAAGAGCAGGGGAAAAGTTGTGGTAAGTTTTTGGGATGAGGGTTATCACCAGGCTTACTGAGACATTTAGGGCTGGTTCCTATTTCACCATCAGGTGCCAAAGTGGTACATTTAGAGTAACAAACTGGCAGCTTTCAGTACCTGCATACAACATAATCCTTCTGCTGCTTCTGTACACAGAGTAGACTTTTTCCCCAAGACATACATCTAACCTTTTATGCAATCCATTCTGTTTGCACCGGTGTCAGGACAATCCAGTACCAATCAGTTCACAGCAAAATCTCATTAAATTAGGTCGGACCATAAACTAGAGATGGAA
>NW_005843753.1:1908-5327 GCF_000455745.1 Alligator sinensis | reverse complement strand
CAGTGATTTGATTTGTTGATTCGGATCACTGTCCCTGCTTCAATTTGGCTGAATCTGAAGATTCAATGCTGATTTGGAGAATCAGTGATTTGGACATACAGACAGTTTTAAATGTTTTTTTTTACATACCTCAAGGTACCCGCACGGCTTGTGAACACTGAAATGCTGGGGTGCATGGAGCGTCTCACAGGAGTGTGGGGGGGCCCTCCACATGCTTGGTGGCAAACCCAGAAGTACTTCGAGCCCACTTCCGGGGCCTCCGGGGAGCACACCTGGGACCCCCCCCCACAATCGGCGATTGGCTGCAGGGGGACCCCGGATGCCCCCCCAGGCCCAGGAGGCACCAGTCACCAAGCCAGGGGAGCATGGGAGCCCTCCCCGCATGTTCCCTCACAGACACAGGACTGCTTCTGGTCCACATTTGGGTCTGCTGCCGAGCGCGCTGGGGAGCCCCCCGCACTCCTGTGGGACGCTTCATGTGCCCCAGATTCGCAGCACTCACGAGATATGTAGAAAAACCATTTAAAGCTGCCTCTATCGCCGAATTGCTGAATCTTTCCAAATGTCTCCGAACCAATTCCAAGGGTTCCAATTTGAGTCAGAGAGATAAAAGTGTCCTCTGATTCGATTCAGATTCAGAGATTCAGCCACCAAATTGGGCCGAATCTCCACTGAATGGAATCAGGAACCAAAGCTTTGCATAGCCCTACTAAATACCCCTTGTTCTTTCAACTTTTCCTCACAAGTCTTGTCTCCTTGTGCCCCAGATCACATCTGTTGCCCTGCCACTTTACCTATTAGCTTGACCTTTTGTCTGGGTTTGGGCCTCCTTCAGAGGGTCAGCATAAGGGAAATACAAAGTCTCAAACCCCCATTAAATCTTCACTATGCAATAACTTAGTTAAATTTCCTCCAACAGGAGAACTCGAGTGAACATGGAAAAGGGAGTAGACTTCCTCAAACCATTTTTTTACATTAAAGTGATATAGCCCGTGATGCACAGTAGGTCACTGGCTGTTAAATGACTGAGAAAATTGAGTCTCCAAAATGTTCCAGAATACCTTGCTGGTGGCCTTCTCAGTTGAATGAGATTTAGCTCACAGTAAACTAGAGCAGTTGTTAATTTTGCTGGAAGACTCTGCATTTCCCAACCAGCTTTCTTAGGGCTCCTAAGACATCTCTGTTTCTCAGGCTGTAGATAAGTGGATTCAGTACTGGGGGAACAATGGTGTAAAACAGAGACAAAATCTTGTCTTTTTCTGGGGAGTGGTAGGAGCTGGGTCTCATGTACATGAAGATGGCTGTCCCATAGAACATGCCCACCACAGTCAGATGGGAGGAGCAGGTGGCCAGGGCTTTCTGCTGTCTGGTTGAATTCATCCTGAGGACTGCAGCAAGGATGCGAGCATAAGAGGCTAGGATGGTGGAAGAAGGGATAAGGAGCATGCTACACACAAACAGCAGTCTCTCATATTGGGACGTGTCAGAGAAGGACAATTTGAGCAGGGCTGGGATCTCACGGAAAAAGTGCCCGTGGTATTCAGCTGTGAGGAAGATACAGTGACCTGGCTGTGCCCTTCCTCTGACCTCACAGGCCAAGGTACTCCATCACAGGTCATCTCTAGTAGGACAATTTGAGCAGGGCTGGGACCTCACGGAAAAAGTGCCCGTGGTATTCAGCTGTGAGGAAGATACAGTGACCTGGCTGTGCCCTTCCTCTGACCTCACAGGCCAAGGTACTCCATCACAGGTCATCTCTAGTTATGCACAACAAGCCAACATTCAGCCAGCGCCTTGTCATTTTAAACTGCTCAAATCTGTTTTTTTCCAGAGACCTAGCTTTCTACTGGGTGCATCTACACATGCATTAACTCTGGCCTAGATTTATTCTGGTGTAAACTAATTGGGAGTAAGTGCTTTCAGGCATGCAGCTACAAATGGATGGATGAGAGAGAAGATTTGCTGCTCTTTGTATCAAGATTCCTGCAGCCCTGCCATGGACCCCTGCCACCACCGCAGGGAGCTCCAGACTCTCCCCAGGTGCTAGCACAGGGGCTGGCAGGCAGCAAGGGGCAGGAAACAACTGCCTCCCAGCTCCTTGGGTCTGCCTGCTGCTGGAGTTGGGACAATGTCCCCCTGCCGCGTAGCACGGAGCTCCTGCCCTGGCTCCCTAATCAGGGGCAAGGGACTTGAAAAGAGCTGCAGGAGAGGGACAGGTCCCAGCTCCCTTCCCGAAATCTGCCAGTGGGGCAGCTCTGTCGCTACTAGCTTATCCACTAGCAGATTAGGGCAGTGAGCTGTAAGTGAAAACAGTGTGAGAACTCACCAGGAGGGCCAGACCAAGATCTGGCCCGTATTTCATTTGTAAACCTTTCATTTGATTCCCAGATTCAGAGTCAGAGCCTCCTTCACCCCGTTTTGGCCCTGAATTGGACTCTGACCAGGACTGAGCTTGAGGCTGTCATAGATTTGGGGCAGGAAGGAGAGAGCTCTGGTTAATATATATGTACCTATAGAAATTAAGGGACAGCCTCATGCCCTGTGCTGCTAGGAGATATATTACCTTGGCCCAAAATTCTCCAGCTCTGTGCAGAGGCCTATAAATGGCCAAATACTCCCTTGCATTATCAGGACAGATCACCAGTGGGAACTGGGTGATAGTTAGACCTTTTATTGGCTCCAAGCATGGCACTCAGTTGAATCTGTCATATGCAAGGCAAAAAATACATTTAGTTCATGAGAACTGCATTTATGTCCTTGAATGGAGAAGCTGGCCTATTGACTACAATTTCTACATATGCCTTCAGTCAGAACATATCCCTGAAGGCCCCTGTGAGGGTACCGTATAGCCTAATGTATTATTCTAGCCCCTCCTTTCTGAGATTTCTCGGTCTTGGACTACTTGCATTATATTCTGACTCTCTCCTGCCACGTCTTGATTATTGTATGATGTTAATTAGTCGGGAGGTATTGTTTATTTTCTACTGCAGTAGGACTCCAAAAACCTTTGTGGGGATTCTTTTGAGTTAATCCTTTTACTGTAACTCTTCTACAAGACACTCAAGGTTTACAACATCAATTGAAATCACAGTCTTATTTTGTTTAGGTTAACATTTTCTTTATTTGTCAAGATTTATTTTTCTATCTATAATCAACTCACTGTTTTAAAGGCTGTTGTTACTTCTCTCCATGTCAGGTAAGTCTTAATATTAACTTAGACAGAATTCAATTTGGCATAATCTTACTTTAAGGGCTATAATGTTGTGGAATCAGAAAAAAAAATAAATGCCTTAAACTTTGATCATACGAGTTATAAGATGACATAACTGCTTTGTGGGGAATTGCTGGCTCTGTACAGTAGAACAGATAAGGGAAAGTGTTTGTTCTTTGTAACTCCTCTGCAACTGCTTCGCTCACCG
>NW_005843753.1:0-1846 GCF_000455745.1 Alligator sinensis | reverse complement strand
AAAAGCTTCTGCTGACCTGACCCAAAAGTATGCTGCATGTGTTTCCATGACAATGTCAATGTAGCATTCTTATTCAGTCCTGTTTATAGCACCCTGTGTTTTATTTTTCTTTTAAGATTCCCAAGTCTCTAGGCATGTTCTCCCTTCCTGAGAGCTCACAATGCATCACTGTCTCTTTAAGGTATAGTCGTCTCCCAGTCTCCCTTACCCCTTGCCTTCTATAGAGCCTGATTGGCTCAAAACAAAGTCCAAATAAAAATATCCCCAAACCCACTGTCACTGTAGCATGGCTGATAGCTGCATTTCTCAGCTCCCATTCTCTCACTGCTCGAGTATTACCTTTTAAGGCTTTTCCTTACCAGTGATTCCCAGCTTAACTGGTTCCACTTGAGCTCCTCTCTAAGTTTCAGCTCAGTAGCATTTCTTCCTTTCTGTCCATCTGTATCTGCAGAAATAATACAATTAAATTATAAAATTCTCTCCATTCCAAATTTCAGAAATTCAGAAAAAATCTGGAAATATCATAGAAAATCAGAATGGGAAGGGACCTCAGGATGTAATTTGGTCCAACCTGCTGCTGAAAACAGGACCATCCCCAGCTACATCATCCCAGCCAAAGCTCTGTCTAGCTGGGTCTTAAAAACTTCCAGGAATGGTCATTCCACCCCGTCTCTGCGTAACCTGTTCCAGTGTTTTACTAACCTTCTAGTGAGAAAATATTTCCTAAAATATTCAAACTGAACTTCACTTGCTGTAACTTGAGACTGTTGCTTCTTATTCTGTCATCTGCCGTGACTGAAAACAGTCTAGCTCCATCCTCTTTCAAATCCCCTTTCAGGTGTTGAAAGCTGCTATTCAGTCCCCACTCAGTCTCCTCTTTTCAAGGCTAAGTAAACTCAGTTCCCTCAGTCTTCCTTTATAAGTCATGATCCCCCAGACCCCAAACCATTTTTGTTGCCCTCTCCTGGAATCTCTCCAATTTATCCACATCCTTTCTGTAGTGGGGGGCCAAAAACTGAACCGTGTGCTTCAGATGTCGTCTCACCAGTGCTGACTAGAGTGGAATAACCGTTGGTTAATATTCAGCTTATTGTCCATTGTAACCCCCAGGTCCTTTTCTGCAGAGCTGCTGCCCAGCCAGTCAGCCCCCAGCCTGCGCTGGTGCATGGGATTGTTCTGTCCTTAGTGCAGGACCTTGTCCTTGTTGAACCTCACAAGATTTCTTTTAGCCCGTACGTCAGTTTGTCTAGGGCACTCTGTGGAAAAATTCTCCTATAGGTCTCCCTGGGCTGATACTGTCAAGGACCCAACCCCCTTTTTCAGTTAGGGATGTACATAGGGTGGCTCGTTGGTCTAGGGGGATGATTCTTGCTTTGGGTGTGAGAGGTCCCGGGTTCAAATCCTGGACGAGCCCAGGTTTTATGAACATGAGCAGGCAGTTTAATGAGGCCATCAACAAAGCCTTGTTGTGCATTAGCAGGTGCGTGACTGATAGAACAAAGTAGGTGATGCTTCCCCTCTATGCAGCACTGGTCACGCTGCAGTTGGAGTACTTTGTCCAGTTTTGGGCACTGCACTTCAAGAGGGGCGCAGGGAATCTGGAGAGAGTTCAGAGAAGGGCCACTTGCATGATTAGTGGCCTTCGTGATAGACCCTACAGGGGGAGGTTGAGAGAGCTGAATCTCTTCAGCCTTCACAAGAGACAGCTGAGGGGAGATCTTGTGGCCACCTATAAGTTTATTAGGGGAGGTGAACGGGAATAGGGGAAGCACTGTTTACTAAGGCGCCCCAGGCAGTGACTAGGAATAACATGTGTAAACTAGCTGAAAGTGGATTTAGGTTAGAT
>NW_005843752.1:52977-53645 GCF_000455745.1 Alligator sinensis | reverse complement strand
GTGTGGTGCTAATAACACCAAGGTAGCAGGTTCAGTCCCTGTACGGGCCACATAGCAGAGTCCTTTTGTGTCCTACTTCCTTGCCCTCCTTTTTCTCTTGCAAAAACCACCCGCCCTCCACCTCTGCTCCTTGGGAGGGAAAGGGATCAGGAGAAAATGCTGTTGCAAGGCCGAGGTCCGTCCCCGCAGGCAGCAGGAGTTTTAGCAGCCCTGTCCAAGACAAAGAGAAGGAAATGGGGGAGAAGACTGGGTGGCACAGGTCTCTGTTGCCTGGTCCAGGCATCTAATGCTGGGAGGGATTTCCTAGGGGTGGGATTCTCCATCCTGAACAAGGCTGGTTGGAAACCAATGAACTCAGCATGGACTCTTCCTCACCCACAGCCCAGAGCCCTCTCTCAGGTCAAGAGATGCAGTATAAGCCAGGACTGTTCATAGAGCCTTTAGGAATCTTCCCAGAAGTATTTGCATCACCCCCACTTTCATTTGTACTTCCCAGTGATGTCTCCCTAAGGTGAATCCCTCAGGACCAGCCCCCACAGCTCAACTTCTGCTGTGCTTCTCTCCAGCTCACACTTTCCCAGTCCTCCAGCAGGACAAGTTCTGCACAAGATGAGTTAAACACACAGTCAAGTCTCTACATAAGATGAATGCAAATAAGAGGGTCAGGG
>NW_005843752.1:50899-51992 GCF_000455745.1 Alligator sinensis | reverse complement strand
AGCACCTACCAGGTGGTTCTAGACGGAGGAGCCATGCCGTCTGGCCCAGAAAGAGGACAGTGAGGAACCTGGTGGCAGAATTAGTTGCCACCACTGTGACAGCCACAACTATTTATGATGCTGCCATCAAAGTCCAGCCCCATGGGCCAGATGTCATAGCACTGTGCTCTGCATGCAACCAGCACAATGGCTGCAAAGGGTCCAGATGATTTTGAACTCTGCTGTAGGCAGCTAAATAAGGAAATTTCATCCAAGCCTAGCTGCCCATTGGACTAATGCAGGTAAGGCACAAAGGAGCGATGTGGATGGCATCACATGTGGCTGACTCTGTGTTGCACAAATGACCAGCTGCCTCGAGTGATGAGCGAGACCTTATGAGGGAGATATGTCAAGATGCCATGTTTATTGATAATAAGATTCAAAAGAGCTCTAACACACACACAGTCACACTCACAGTCAAAATCACTCTGCAGATGTTATAGGGCCAAAGTCCACTGCTCAATGCTACACTCAGGTGGCCAACCTAGTGAGCATGAGAAGTTAGGACCAGGGCATACAGACACATCTATGTTCCAGTGAAGTTTGCGTATGTGTCCCGACTTTTGTTTCGAGTCAAAGCGGCTGTTCTGTGTCGCTTCATCAAAAGAGTTTCCCATTTTGTGACTGTTTCGACGTTCCGCCCTTAGGCTATAATGGGGAAGTTCAAAACAGGCTATAACTTTGTCAATTCTGATATGATTTTGATGAAACATACCACAATGGTAGCCCGTTCTGAGCACATGACACCTGCCAACATTCAAGGACATAGGTGCTGGGGGTTAGGATAAACTGCACCCCAAAATCTTGAGAGTAAAACTCCTGTCATGTGTATGTATGAAGCCACAGCGGAGTCAAAACTGCAGACTTGCTAGCCCCTGGTGAGGCAACGAAGCGTGCCACGTTCCAACGGAATAGGTGCAGGGGCACGCTGGGCTCTGGGACCCTGCACCTCTGGCTGTTGACAGGCAAAACTTGTGACACTGATGAGCGACACTGTGAGTGTTCAGGTGTGTTCTTCCTGGCACTGGGGCCTCTGCACAACATGGCAGTGTGC
>NW_005843752.1:46582-47530 GCF_000455745.1 Alligator sinensis | reverse complement strand
ACCTAGTTTGTTTTACAAGTCCTGAAGACACCGCTGAAAAGTGGAGATCTGCTAAAGCAGTGTTGGGGCTGCACTGTTTTAGACCAGGCCATGAAATACAGTAACTGAATCACACATGCATCCCCATTCTCATTTAGCAACCGAGTAGCTGAGGCTTTGGCCCATGCCATTCCTCCACAGTCAGGTACATCTCCACTGAGGTCACAGCTATTCAAGTAGCTAGACAGGGTCCTGGCAGAAGCCTTACACAGGAGCCCTGGACTCAATATTGGTCTATTTTACTAAATAGTTGGGAGACTACTCCATCCATTAGACCTATCAGCAGACTTAGGCGATGAAGTGCGATTTTATTTCCCACCCCACTCACTGCATCCCTGAGAAACAGCGAGTCCAGATTTTGACCCAAAAGTTTGAGCCACTTACAAAAATGCAAAGAAAAAAAAAGACAAATTGCACGGTTTTGACCCAAATATTGAGATCAATGTCCAAAAACCATGATGCAAACCCCCATGCCCTGAATTGCAAAATTTTGACCCCAAAATTGACTAGCGGGGGCTAGAGGGGATGCTGCGGGGAGGGGAGGTGGGGGAAAGAGGGGTTTAAAAAAAATTGCAGGCTTTTGATCTTAAAAAAAAATCAACTTCTAGAAACGTTAATGGAAGGGAAAAATACCCAGAATAGCAGGGTTTGACCTAAAAAAAAAAACGGTGTATCAAGTCAAACTTCCAAAAACATGATGTTCAAGGTTTACAGAAAAAAAAAGCAGAATCATGGGTTTGTTACCCAAGAACCCATAAAATTGACTTCAAAAGCCAAAATCTATTTATCCCCTCCACGAGATCATTTTACCCCCTAAAAAAACTCTCTCATTGAGGGGGATATATAGATTTGCAGTAATTTAGCCAATGTCTCCATTTTTCCCTAAAAAAAATTGGGATAAGTTATTAC
>NW_005843752.1:40729-45781 GCF_000455745.1 Alligator sinensis | reverse complement strand
CTGCTAAATGGTTGTGGGGGTAACTTTTTTCCAAGCTTTGAGGCTTTGCAGATTTCTTCGGGCATTGGGAGACTCTGCTGTTGTGTGGTCCCCAAGGTAGAAAAGAAGCTGAAGTATAACAAGAAATCTGACAATGCAGACGAATGGCTGTTTGAAAGACAATGGGTAGAGATAGGAGGAGCCGGGGGAGGGAGGGAAATGTGTGAAGGGAGGCATTTTCTTCTTTAAGCTACTTCAATGTGCCAGCAAAAAGACAGAGAATATCATAGAAATCATTGGGTATCACAGAAAATTAAGGTTAGAAGGGACCTCAGGAGGTCATCTAGTGCAGCATGTCCCAACCCATGGGTCACAAGAACATATGAACGGGCTGTGAACATACTTAAAAAATGGATCAATACACTATAAAAATGGATTCTCCTTTAAAGGAGAAAAACACAGGAAATTGTGGGTTTTCCCTTGCAGATTGGCAGTCCCAGCCTGCAAGGGGCTCACCGTGACCTGGGGACAAGAGGAGTGTGTCACCAGGGAGCTGGGACTGGGAGAGACGGGCGGGCAGGAAACATCCCCCAGGCACACGGAGATGGGGTTGGCAGCACCCACGATCAGGGTGAAACACTCACACGTGGAGCTCCTCATCCTCCACCTGCCCCGGCCAAACCCCTCCGCCAGGGTCACTGCCTCGTCCCAGGTTTCCACCCAGCTCTGCATCTCCTGGGGCAGCACGGCCAGGGCAGCTCCAGCACCGCCAGCTCCACCGTCTGCTCCTGGATGCGGCCCTGGCACAGCTCTCGCAGGCAGATGCAGACCTCTCGCAGGCCCTCGGCCTCCTGGTAGCGCATCCCTGGATGTGCCGGCTCCAGGTCCCTGCGTGGGGAGCTCGTGCCGGTGCCAGCGCTGGGGTCTGTGGGGCGGCGGGGGCGCAATCGGCTGCCTCACCTCCTGCCCCCGCGTCTCCCGGCGCTGCCCCGGCTCCTCCTCGCGCCCCTGCGCCGCTTCTCGCAGGGCTGACGTGCCCCCGACCCCGGCCTGGGCCGCGCCAGGGACTCGTCCTGCCCTGTGGTCCGCTCCTGCCGGGACACCTCCCGGGTCCTGCTCTGCCATCGCCCCCGGGGCTGCGCCAGGCCTGCGCAGGGAAGGCCCGCAGGTGCCCGGGGCTGCAGCGCAGGCGCCTCTCTCTGGGGTCTGCGGGGAACGAGGCAGCGCCGCTCGGACCAGGCGATGGAGACCCAGCCCCAGGCGCTGCCCAGCCTCGACGCCCCCAGCATGGACGCACACGGGGGCAGCCTGGCGCCGTTTCCCTGCCCCGGTGTGCGGGAGGGCTCGTGCGCTGCGCAGCCGGGAGCGGGACACGTGTTTGAACCGCGAGGTGGCCGGCGGCAGCACGTGTCACCAAAACCTCGCTCGCTGCGACTGGGGTGCCTGGCCCCGGGGCTTCCGAGCGGGGATTTCTAGCCGTGACTTCCTGCTGGGGGCATCTGCGTGTCCGTGCAGCGAGCAGTGGCCTGTTTTTCTAATAAAATGTTAAAAAAAAAAAGAAGCGTGTCCGCTTGCACCCGCCCCGCCCCGACACCTGGAGACAATCCAGACCCGCAGCCGCGGGCCGGGGCCTCCGAGCGGGCATGGGGTCTCCTGTCGCCGGGCTGAGCACAGGCTCCCGGCAGCTCCGGGGCAGTCGCCCCTGGTGGGGCAGAGGGAGTCTCTGCTGGTCGGAGCCGCCAGGGCCGAGAGAAGCGAGAAGCGGGGCAGGAGGTGGGTGCGGGTGGAAATAGGTAGACGTTAGGAAGACAAAAGGGGAGAAGAGGGGAGGCAGGCAGGGCAGAAAAGAGCCAGCAGTGATAGCCTGCAAGGATGGAAAGAAGCCGTCTCTGAAAAAAGGAAAAGTAAGGACGAGCGCGGACAAGGTTCTTTGGGCAGATGTGAGATCCTTTATGAGACCGAGTCCGTCTTTACCTGGTCTAATAAACTAATCGCATCCACTCAAGGGACCTTGTCTGCCGACTACAGTTTGTCTTCTGCGTTGTAACTGACCTAACTGTACGTGAAAATAGAATAACAAACATCCCAAAATATGTATAAGAAATTGCTATTCTATTATTGTTTAACTGTTTGAGTAAAAGTGCAATTCATCTCACAATTAATTGTAATTAATTTGTAATTGCTTGTTAGCCCTGATGTATATAGGTGTGTGTTTGTGTGTAATTTGTGGGTGTGTGTGTATGCCGGTGGGAGAGAAGGGCAGCAGAGGGGATGTCTGGGGGAGGGGCGGGGGGGCGGTCGTCCTAGCAGCAAAGTTCACTGAGTGCAGAGACATCACAGGCCAAGGCCTGGGGCTGGGGGGAGCGAGGTAGCACAGCGGCAGATGTCAAATTTAGCTGTGAATAACATATATTTGCCACTTTTAAAGCTCATTAAGGGTGCGCACAGGTAGATGTGTGCCCTAATGAAGAGGGAGTTCAGTCTGGGGGTTTTCAGCCCCGCTGGAGGGCGGGGGGCTCCAGGTCACCCACCCCACCCTCCAGCACCAGCCGGGAGCCCACAAAGGAGTTTCCTCTGCTGTGGTTCCCTGCTCTGGGCTGCAAACAGCAGCACTGGGCGGTAGCCTGGCTGGTGTGTGCGGTTCTGCCAAGTCTTGGGAGAAGAAAAAGCAGCGCTGCCTTTAAAATCAGCGCACAAATGCAAACACAGACGCACACAGATTCACTCAGAGACACGTGTACAGACAGATACACATGCACAGATGTGCGCACTCACAGACATGCATGCACAAACAGATGCATGCACACAGACATGCACACAGATGTCCATGTGCACACTCACAAACACATGCACACCAAGATGCACACGCACACGCAGATAGAGACAGACTGAGACACATGCACACCTAACCACATACTCTCCCCTTACAGGACCTCCCCCTCCCCCACTCTGGATCACTCTGAGGCAGACCCCTCCCCTTCCCCACCCAAATCTCCCTTCCCCCACCTGGCCCTTGTTGCACTGACAGGTGGGTGTCTGCACCTGTGTGCACGTCTGTGTGAACATGTGCATATCCATGCATGGGTGTGTGTGAGCGAATGTGTGTGACGACATGCATATGCATTTATTGCTGTGAGAGAGATTGTGTGTGTGTGTGTGTGTGTGTGTGTGTATGCGTGCATGCACACCTTTAGAGCCCTAGCAGGGCTGTAAACACTGGTGCCCACTGTGGGTTAAAGCCCGAGGCACCACAGGTGGATTAATGGACAGCCCAGCGGTCACTGCCATCGGATGGGAAACAAAATCATATGCACACACACACACACACGCGCGCGCACTTTTGCATTGACCAGTTCACATGCATGCCCTCACATGTGCTCACACACACATGCATGTGGCTGCACATGCTCTTACATGCACACAGGTGCACTTGCAGACATGTACATGCACAAACATAAACATGCGGGGAGATGCATACACTTACACACGTGTGTGTTTACAGACATGAGTGCAGAAACACGTGTGTGTGCACAGACATGCATGCACAAACACACACACGCACGCACATATACCGTCACCCACACCTGCCAGGGGGAACTGCTCCCTTTCCCTGTCTCAGACACGGGAAGTCAGAAAAAGCAGCGTTCAGGTCACAAGGATGCGGCAGACTCCCCGGAGGAAGTTCGTTGTTGAGGAGCCGTGGACACAGGCGGTGAGTCCCTGTGAGGCCTGGCACTGAGCTGGGCCTGGCAAGAGGGCACGTACACTGGGCAGGAAGGGGGTGCGGGCATTTGATTTTTGACGCATACACGTAAGCGCATAACCCAAGTATCCTGGATACACAACACACACACACAACCCAGGCATCTGTGCTTGGAGAGTGTATGTGGGGGCAGGGTGGGGATTTCATTTCCTCTGTCCTGGGGGAGGGGTGGACATATTCGATTTTTCTGACGCACACACACTCACTCACAGAAGCCCGGTATCTGAGACGTTCAACACACACACCCACACACAGTAACCAGGTGTCCTGCACACAGAATGCACGCATGCCCACATACGTGCACGAAACCTAGTTGTTCTGGATGCACAGCATACACGTGCACACACACAAACACACAACCCAGGTTTCTGGTACACACAGCACACACACACTCTCACATACACGCACACACAACCCAGGTGCCCTAGATTCACAACAGACAGACACACACCATCTGCACTCGGAGGGTGTGCTGGCCAGGGTATATTTCATTTTTCTCTGGCGGGGGGCAGGAGGGGAGAGTATATCTAATTTTTCACACAGACACACACACACACACGGTTTGCTGTGGGATAAAGCATTGTTTTCTTGAAACAGGCAGAAAAATCTCTTTTTCCTTTGCCTGTGATCTAATAGTCACCAGAAATCATTTTTTCCTTCTCCGTGCGGTCCCTCTTCCGGACGAGTTTCCTGGCTGGGCTCAGTTGATTGCTCACAACCTGGTTTCCACCGGCGATGCCAGTGCTGGTGCCCTTCGGGGCACTGTGTGTCCGGCTGTTGGGTGATGGACACAGCCGTAGGAGCAAACCTCTGGGAGGGCTGGGAGCGTGAGGTGCAGGGCAGAGGCTGGCGGATGGTGCCAGGCCCTGACGTGCACGTCTCCTGTGCAGAGGGCGAGCGCCTGCGCGGGGCTTGCAGGGAGCCGAGGGGCTGCTGAAGGTCTGCACTGGCAGGAAGGGGCTGGGCTTGATCCGCAGCAGCCCAGCGCCTGAGGAGCTCTTGGCAGCAGAGCAGCAGGGCTCCTGGGCAGGGAGTGAGGCTGGGTCGGAAATGCTGCTGACCTGGGAACAGGGAAAGTTTCCTGGGCCAGAGAGAGGCTTTTGATGCAGGCAAGCGGCCTTGTTTCGGGGTGACCCCTGTCACAACCCAAGGGTGTGATTTTTTGTTTGTGTGTGCTTCGGCACTGCTAAATTATTTTCCTGCCGTTTGTAGCTTTCTTTGCAGGGTGCATTTCTTCGTTGCAGCACAGAAATGCACGTTGCAAGGAGTTTCCACCATTTGTATTTAGATTCGTGCCCCACTATTGGCCA
>NW_005843752.1:34530-40624 GCF_000455745.1 Alligator sinensis | reverse complement strand
GTTGGAGGACTCCACGAACATCAGGAGGAGGAGACTTCACGTCTCGTGAAGATCTCTAAGCGCTGCGGAGCCTATTGGACCCAGCGTGAATATCAAGAAGGCAACAGGGGTCTGATCAGCCTCTCGCCTCTCCCCGTCACCGAACGATCCCTCGACATACCCTTCCCTGCGTGCAAAGTTGCACGGAGCCTAGCAAACTTGTGAGTGAATCCAGAGCTCTGTCCGAGTCCTTAAACTGGGATTTAAACGAAGTATTCCTGGAAGTTTTCCAGCCTGCACCGCGACCATCTACGGTGTAAATAAACAATCTTAAACAACCATTAAGCGTCCGTGCCTAATTCTAGTGTGCCGCCTGCCTTCCCCGACCCGGCGTGTCCGGGCTGCTGGCCACAGCCCGCCACGCAAAAAAGGGCCTCGGATTGCTCCCGGCCCGCACAACCCCGACAGAGTTTGTGCGGTGTTTGCCAGAGGGCTGCGATGTTTTTTGTTCCGATTGCACTGGGGGCTTAGCCTTGAGCCGTACTGAGGGCCGCTCATGGCACACCCCGAGGGTCAGCTGCTTCCTTCCCTGTGTGGCAGTCTTGTTTTCAACCTTGGCCTCCACTCCTGTGCCTGGTTTCATTATAATTTGTCCTGAATAATTAGTAACGTATAACTCCATTCCACCAGTACTAATGGAGACTCATAGTTTCCTCAGCAGTCCTGGGCCTGCAAAATCCCCTGGTGTTTTACAAGTCCAGGGTTGTGCTCAGGCAGGTGCTGCAGGGGCTGTGCTGGGAGACGCCTGCCCTGCAGCCCCTGGTGCCCAGCCCTGGGGGCACTTTCTGCAGGGCTGGGACCAGCGCTCTGGGCAGCCCGGTGCCAGCTCCTGAACCGGAGACTACTGGTGATGGGGAGACCTGGGCACTGGCAGCCCAGGGGCTCTGCACACATGGCCCCTCAACACCCATCGCTGGTCCCTGCATGGCTGCACATCCCAGAGCTGCTGCCCTCGCTGACACACACAGCAGGGGCGCATCCAGGGGGGCGCAGTTGCCCCCTTTTGATTCCTGCTCCACCCAAACTTTAAAAGCAGCTGCCTGGGAGAGGCAGCACCTTTTCTTTTTGGAGGGTGCATCCCCACGAGATGCTTACTGTGCATGAGCCTAATAACACTGCACAGTAGTGGGATGGTTAAAAACCATGCTAATAGCTGACCGTACAGTGGTATTAGGTTCATGTGCAGGAAGCATCACAAAATAACCATGTACCAGTGCAACTGCACAGTAACACTAGCTACTGTGCCTTTAGTTAGTACTTGCTTAATAATGAATATGTAGATCTGCCCAGAGAGAGGCAACCTACCTCATGGCCCATAGTCATCTTCCTAACTCTTGTTAATCTTCCTCCCCTCCACAAGTGTTAATGACCCTCTCTCCTTTTTCATAGTCCAGAAGACCCACTTTTCAAACTATCCTTTCTTCTGCAATGTTGCTGCCTGGTAGCCGCTCTCTTCTGTTTCACGGCCCTGCAGACTAGTTTTAGCTTTAACTAATAACCTCACCTCAGGTGTGGGCATCTTATTAACTCAGGGGTGGAAATGACTGACGTTGAAGTATCGGAGGCACTGTCAAACTGCTCAAGAAGGCTAGGTGTTGTTTCATGGATCTGAATAAGTGATGTACGTTTAACTTTATATACATACGGCAGGGCTATTGACGCAATGTCCTTTAACTATTTTTGTCTAGTTTCTTGTGTTTTCTAAACTTGATATATATTCTAGCACAGAGCTTGTCAACCCGGGGTATGCATACCCGCAGGGACACTTGGAAAGGGGCTTGGGTGTATGTGCAGGAGGGCGTGGAGGGAGTGGTGTGTCTACCCCTGGGGTATGCAAGACATCTCAGGGGGTACATGGGAAAGTTTGTCATGGCAGATTTAATTTTCATTGCAATAACCCTTGGCATTGAAGGTTTAAACTATACAAGGTATGCTGATAGGGTACGTCGGCAGCTGGTCCATCTGGAAGGGGGTACACAATAAGAAAAAGTTTGGGAACCTCTGCCCAGTACCTCAGCTGAATATTGTGCTACTCCTGGTAAAATCGCCCTGCTCAGAAGCTCTGACTGTTGGGACTCTAATCTGTTGTGAGATCAGCAACGACCCTCTGGACACTCCTGTGTTCAGCTATAGTTATTTATTATAACAACAGCCGGACCCGCAGTGCCCCGGAGGGCACCAGAGCTGGCATCGCCAGTGGAAACCAGGGTGTGAACAATCACCTGAGCCCAGCCAAGAAACTCATCCAGGAGATGGGCCGTGCGGAGAAGGAAAAAATGATTTCTGAGGACTCTTAGATCACAGGCAAAGTAAAAAGAGCTTTGTTATGCCTGTTTCAAGAAAACAATGCTATATCCCACAGCAAACTCTGTGTGTGTGTGTGTGTGTGTGTGTGTGTGTGTGTGTATGAAAAATCAGATACTCTCTCCCCGCTGACCCTGCGGAGGGAGAGGAACCATGAAAGCCTCCGGCTCCTCGTGGCAGAGAACAGGGAGTCCCAGTGCTGCAAAACACCAGCTTGCTTGGCCTGGCTGGGGGTGTGCAGAGGGGTCCTGACTGCCACCTCCCCCTGGGCTGAAGCCGCATGCTGCCAAAGCAACTGAAATGGTGCAGCTCTGCGGTGGTCAAAGAGCTGGTGTTTCATCTGACCTTCTCCCCCTCCCCAGGGCCAGGAAAATGAGCAGGCTCTACATGATGCCCAGGCTGAACACCCGGCTGTCAAGCAGGAGGCAAATCTGAGGCCTGCTTGCCACATGCTCCTTGCAGAACAGGTGGTCAGAGATGGGGGGATCATGGGTCCTCTTGGGAGAGGCACAATCACACTAGCGTGAGAGCAGAGATGGCCCCTGACCCTGCTAATAGAGGAGGAGGCCAGATTGACCCAGAATCAACCTGGACAGCCCCCAGTTTACATCAGGGAG
Organism: Alligator sinensis; assembly: GCF_000455745.1. Taxonomy (NCBI): domain Eukaryota; kingdom Metazoa; phylum Chordata; order Crocodylia; family Alligatoridae; genus Alligator; species Alligator sinensis. The sequence continues at coordinate 37,664 of NW_005843752.1, read as the reverse complement.
GACCCAGGTCTCAGCTTCGTGGCTCATGGGCAGGTGGAGCTGCCCAAGACTGAGCTACAAGTCTGTGTCTCCCATTTCTCCCTCCTGCCTGTTGCAAAAATAGACAAAAGCGTCCTGGGCTGTATTCACAGGAGCATCTCATGTCCATCAAGGGAAATAACTCTTCCCCTCTAGTCAGCACTGGGGAGGCCTCACCAGGGACTTTCTGACCATGAGAAGGACCAGACATTGGAGCAGGCTGCCTAAAGGAGCGGTGGCATCTCCGTGATGGGAAACTTTGAGAAGCAGGTTGGACGGACACTTGGCTGGGATGGGTTACTCAGGGATGACAGCACCTGGATCAGGGGGCTGGACTAGATGACCTTGTGAGGCTCCTTCCAGTCCTCCTGTTCAATGATCCCATGTCCCTGGAGACACATCTGCTAACATGGGCCCCATCAGGTTTCCCCAATGAGGGATTTCCAATTTAACATGGATGGAAAGCTCTTCCCACATGGTTTGTGCTTATTTTAATTACTGTGCTTGAAGTTAGAGTTTCATGAGATTAAATTGAATACCAAAGCTGGACTCAGCCCCTTCCAGGAAACATGGGCCCCATCAGGTTTCCCCAATGAGGGATTTCCAATTTAACATGGATGGAAAGCTCTTCCCACATGGTTTGTGCTTATTTTAATTACTGTGCTTGAAGTTAGAGTTTCATGAGATTAAATTGAATACCAAAGCTGGACTCAGCCCCTTCCAGGAACCCCGTCCCATGGCCCGCTGTTAAAAATGCTCCTGATAGACTGTCATGGCCACCTGTCTCCCAGTTAATCAGCATCTCCCCTCATGCTCCTCTTCTCACATCACCTTCACCCATCACAAGGCAGCTCCTGTCTTCTCTAGAGATGCTCCTGTCCTGTGCTGCAGACTGTCTAACCTATTTGCTGGTCACCAGTAAGGAGGCAGTCAGGCCCTCCCCTAGCCTTCTGCTATGTGCAGACAACACACCCCATTAGCAATGGCAGGTGTAGCATGGTTGCAAGTTCCCTTGTGGTCTCTGGCCTGCTCTGTCTTCCTGGATCTGGTCCTGGGGAAGATTTCAAGCAAGGTATCCTAGAGGGGACCCTGCCGGAGTGGTCAGGTGGGATAAACTGGGACCCTGATTTCTTGCCATGAATCCCAGTGACTCCAGTGCTAGAAGGAAAAGACGGCTGGATACAGCAGTGCCCTGCAGAACAGGACCCGTGACCAGCCCTGCCCTCTCCAGGGGAATTGAAGCCATGGCACCTCATCTGGATGTGCTCTGGTGAGATGCTCACAGCAGGACTGGTCCTGAGCACCCAGAGACAAAGGAGAGGATAACCCGGACATTTCCAAGGGCACCTTTGTATCCCATGGTGACAAGAGGTGGGAAGAGGGCAGGCTTGGATGCCACAAGTTGCCACAGCACTGAGGGACCCCATGTCCTCACATTTACTGGGATCTCTGTATGTGTCAGGCCAGGGAGCTGAACCTCAGAGGTGAAAGCTCCCACATGGACGGTACTTGCATAGAAATCCTGATGTAATCTGCCATCTGAAACCTGGCCCTGTTCCAGCCAGAGGAAGGGATCAGACTCCTCTGGCAAGTGGATGGGGACAAAACCCTCAGGGCAAATGAAACCAATGACTAGGGCACATGCAGAATGATGTGCTAAACCAAACCGAGGCACCTTCTCTTCAGTGAGTCCATCAGGAGCTTTTTTAACAGCAGGCCGCAGGGTGGGGTACATGGAAGGGGCTGGGCCTGGCTTTGGTATTCAATTTAATGCTCATGAAACTCTAACTTCAAGCAATATCCAAATAAGGGCACAGACAGACCCACCCACACAGGGGAGGTGGAAATCCCAGCGATGGCAACTCAGGGAAGGAGGGCGAAGTCCCAGGTGCAGGAGCCCAGGGAGCAGCCAGGAGGAACGGGGCAAAGTCCAGGGGGGATGTACAGGGAACGCCAGGGTTGTAGGGACATGGAAGCTAAAGATTATCGTTTGGAGACGGTCTCTCAAAAGGGGGTTGTTGTGAGGCTGAGAGCTAGGCTGCAGGCAAAGCCGCTCTCCCCGACCATAAATACAAGGCTGTTCCTTCCCGACTCTGCGGCTGTCCCCTGATCCCACAAGAAGGGTCCGTGGGGTGGGAAGTGTGCAGTGAAGGAGCAGCGGTCGTCCTGTTGCTGTTCAGTTTTGCGCTGAGAGCAATGCAGGGAGGGAAAGAAACCTCCCCGCCCACAGCCGCCGGCCCCACCCGACGCTGCCAATACTGGCTACAAACCGTCCAATCTGCAAAGTATCCCTGGCTACCTGGGCCCGCGCGCAGGGCCGGGTCTTTCCCCCCCCTGCCCAGGTGACCAGAGCATCGCCTCCCAGGCGCCAGGCTTTTGTCTGCAGACAAGGTGGGAGATCCCCGCTGTGAGAGATTCAACAGCAGCCTCTCAGGCTGGCTGAGACAGATCTCTGGAGAGGGGCACCGACGGGGCATTTCTGCCACACACAGCAAACTGTGTGTGTGTGTGTGTATGAAAAATCAGATACACTCTCCCCCCTGACCTTGTGGAGGGAGAGGAACCATGAAAGCCTCCGGCTCCTCGTGGCAGAGAACAGGGAGTCCTAGTGCTGCAAAACACCAGCTTGCTTGACCTGGCTGGGGGTGTGCAGAGGGGGCCTGACTGCCACCTCACCCTGGGCTGAAGCCGCATGCCCAATCTTTGCATTTGAATGGGAAGACCCGAATACTAGGAGAAAAACACAATTGTGCTGGACTGTCCTACCACAAGGTTTCAAAAACAGCCCCACCATCTTTAGTACAGCCTTAAATACTGACCTCCAGAAGTGGGACAAGGGACCATCGGGGACCTTGTTACACTACGTCGACAACTTGTTAATTGCAGCTGCCACCAAACAAGAGTGCCACCAATTGACCATGAGCTTGCTGAACTTCCTGGGACAAGTGGAGTACCGAGTATCCTGAAAAAAGGCCCAGATAGAGCAGGAAAAGGTACGGTACCTGGGATTTGATATCTCGCAAGGCCAGAGAGCACTCGGCCCTGAGAGAAAAGAGGTTATCTGCCGAATGGCGGTTCCACGGACTAAGAGACAGTTAAGAGGCTTCTTGGGAATG